>NC_048298.1:151562413-151573664 GCF_013100865.1 Trachemys scripta elegans
GCGCCGCGCTCCCCCCGCCGCCCCTTACCAGGTGCTGCCACAAGCATGTGCTTGGGTGCCTGGTGCCTGGAGCCGGCCCTGTTAACACAGTACTGTACTGTACAGTATTTGCTACTTTTCAGTTGCTTGCTTGCTTGCTTTCTCTGACCTCTGCTGCTGCCTGATTGCGTACTTCTGGTTCCAAGTGAGGTGTGTGGTTGACCAGTAAGTTTGTAACTCTGGTGTTCGTAACTCTGAGGTTCTACTGAATTCAGAGAGGAGGAAATTCTTCTGCTTAGATTTAAAAGGAGAAATATTGACTTCTGATATTCATACACCACTCCCATTTAACTAGATTGTCCTCTCAGCTGGCATTGGCTTTTCTTTTGCTGCCATATGTGGCAAATTCAGGCCCAGAGCTGGACAAATCCTGCAAACAGATAGCCACAAATGTTCATGTAAATACAAACAAGTATGTGCTCATCTTCTTTGACCTTTTTATTTGATTTCCAGGAACATTCATGTCAATCATTTTTTATCTGCAAGAATGTTCACAAAAAGAGTAATAAATAATCACATGAATGTATATTCAAAGGCCTGTTTGCACCAGAAGTTTGCACAACCATCTTGAAAGCTCTCTGTGGCATTGGGAATCATCCAATTAAACAATATCAGACAATTTAATTGACCAGACACGCAATGGCAAATACTTGAAGCAGTGGTGGCAGTGACTAATTTGTGAGCAGTCCATGAGCTTATATGTTCATATAAACCATTTATTGAATAATTTTAAAAACTGAATACATTCATAAAAATCAAAATTTGTTCACTGATAATTTTGAACAAATTAAGGGGCTAAATTACTCCAATACATAGTCCGCCCAGCTCTTCCCAGCTCTAATTTGTTGTCCACTTTCACTCCTTAATCTTACAGCATTATTGCTGTCCAGGTTTCTCCTTGCCATTAAATATTTGTATTTTAGATTATTTTCCCTAGTTGTATTTTCTTGTATTTTTTTAAACTGAGTCTTATCTTGTTATTTTCTGTCCATGCTTCTAATCTCCGTAATTGCTTTATGTATTTCTCTGTCCTTCCTGCTATTGACAATCTGTCCCAATTTCAGATCATCTGTGAATATATCATTAATATTCTGTTCACTCCTTATTAATGGGGATACTAAATCAGACTCACTCTAGCTTGAATCCGTATCATACTCCCCTAGATACCTCACTCATTTTGATACTTTGCCATTCATCATTACCCTTGTGCTTAAATGCTTTCCTGACTCAGGGTCTGGGAGACTACACTCATTTTTTAAGTAAAGGAGAAAGACTTTATAAAGATAGCTATTGATAAAGAGTGAAGGAGTATTTGGAAAATGTAAATGGATACAAATAATCCCCTCCAGATGATGTATATTAAGGAAATTAACAAACACATTTACTGAACCACTGAAAATTATTTTTGGAACGTCACGGAAACTGGGACAGTGCCAGAAAATTGGAGGAAACAAATGAAGTGCTGTTACAAATGCAGTGCTGATCATTGTGCCCTCCCTCCTTTGCCCCATCCCCCCAAAATCCTGGCAAGTACTGATTGCTAAATCTAACTGTTATCCCTAGTAAAATAATGGAATCAATATTAAAGAGAAAAATCGCTGAACTTCCAAAAAACAGGTCTGATTCAAATTATGCATATTGATACCTCTAATAGGAGGAGGAGGAAGAGGAGCACAACCACGTTGATCTGGTAACTAATATGTGGGACTCTTTGAGCAGAAGATTGGGATCTGAGGGTCAATACCTGATTTTGGAGAAACCCCACTGAAAATTGGGAAATGGGCGTGATATCAGAAGGTAACAGGCTAATCTGTAAAATCACTGCATCTGTCACTGAAACAGCAATAGCTGATCCCCTGATATATATTTGGACAAAGTAAATGATGGCCTAGAGCAGCCCAGGGGTGTGTGTGTGTGTGTGTGTGTGTATATATATGTATGTATGTATGTATGTATGTGAGAGAGAGACTGAGAGTGAGCAATTATTTGCCATAGGAGAGTGTTTTAGCAGAATAGTGTAAATGAACCAACTTTTTTCACAGTTTGTTGCTTGTCTAGCTGCAGAAGAGTTAATCAAACATCAGTACAGTGGTTTTTTTAAAATTCCTAATACCTGTGCCCATATTCAATTCCTGGCATGCAAGCTGTGACCAGGGCCGGCTCCAGGCACCAGCTTAACAAGCAGGTGCTTGGGGCGGCCAAGGGAGAGGGGCGGCACCTGCGGCAATTCGGGGGCGGCAGGTCCCTCACTCCCTCTCGGAACGAAGGACCTGCTGCTGAACTGCTGCAGCCAATCGCGGCTTTTTTTTTTTTTTTTTTTGCTTGGGGCAGCAGAAATGCTGGAGCCGGCCCTGGCTGTGACTAACACGCACCTCCCCTTGTGAATGAGACACACTCATGAGGGTTCAGAGAATAGGTGGGATCCATCAGTGATTTGGTGTAAAATAAGCTAGGTTCAATAGAGTATGGGTCCTGATTTATACAAGATGTGCACACAGTAAAGGCCACTGGAGCCCTATTCCCCATGCTGACCAAGTAACTGTAATACAGCTGGGCAAGAAGAGTGTCACTTTGTCGGTTGTTGATGGGGCAAAAAGGAGTATATAAACCAATGGACCCTACTGTTTGGCTGGTCATGTCAGCCTCTGTTCTGGAGTTGTCAGGTATGTGGCCAACTGAAAAGGCAGAACCATTTTTGCTACACTATGACATTCTTCTGTAACTGCTGTTCAGAGAGCAGTGATCCCCGTAGCCTCTTGCAAATCTGGGTTCCTGAGCTGAGGCAGATATCGATATGGTCCAGAAGGCAACACTGTGCTGGAGTCAAACTGAGGGCTACTAAAACCAGATTGAAATAATCATTCATTAAAATCCGCAGTGAGAGTCTGATCCTGTTCTACTTGAAATCAATAGGCTTTAAAGAATACATGTCTTAGGAGTGGTCTCCACTTATAAATTAGATCGCCCTGGCTACATCACTGAAGGTTGTGAAAAATTTTGCACCCTGCGCAACATGCTTAGGTTGACCTAACTCCCAGTGTAGACACAGCTAGCTCGACCGAAGAATTCTTCTGTCAACCTAGCTACCGCATCTCAGAGGGGTGGATTAACTACGTCAATGGAAAAAAAACCTTTCGTGTTACTGCAGCACAGGAGCAGTGCCATAGTGGGACCGCTGTAGGGAGTGTTACTCAGTTCACAATAATTAATGATACCCAACTTACAGGTTCTGCACTTATCCTTAGCTCTTTATAGTGCACAAAAGTGCTGAGGGTTAGATTCTGGCTGCCTCATCATTTGCAAGAGTGGAGAGGTTGCTTTCACTAATAAGCTCCCTCCATAGAGTACTGGCTCGCCTGGCCAGCGGCACTCTGCTCCCTGTCACATGATAGGCTGAGTGGGATGAGAATGTAACTAAGATCCCACCATTACATACAGAAGTTTAAAGACTGGTGCTGGAGGAAGTGCTTTAAGAGACACTTCCAAGCATGCTCTGTTTAGAGCCTATGAAGGAGTTGTACTTGCTTCAGCACTCAACAATCAAAATGCTTCTGTCCATTATTTTATATGCTTTTAAAACAGGACATCAGGTCATCAGAATTACAAGAAGTATATTTTATTTCCAAATATATCACCCTTAATTTTGCAGGGTAAAGAAGAGACATCTCTGCCTCAGTACTTTTCCAGACTGTTCTTGGGGAGACCAAATCTCTTTTCCCTTTTCTGGGTACAGTTCTATATACAGCAAGTCTGGACAAAATAAAAACTCTGTCCCTAGGAATAAATCTTCTTTCTCCATGCTATATCCATGAGCTGAACTTTCTCAGTCACCAGAAGAAAGCTAATATACAACCACAGGGCAGTGTATAGTTTTAGGTGCATTCATTCATTTATTTATAAGCTTTCCTATGGCATTCATCCTCATAGAATCTGAGCACCTCTCAAACCTTAATGAATTTATCTTAACACCCATATGAGATAGGAAGTACTAATATCCTCATTTTAGAGATGGGGGAACTGAAGCATAGAGAAGTTAAATGATTTCCCCAGTGTCACATAGGAAATCTGTGGCAGAGGAGGAGATAGAATCCAAATCGCTTGGGTAGCAGTCAGTGTCTTCACCACAAGACCATCCTTCCTCTCCTCTTATTTCTTGGAATTACCAGATGAACTAATAAATTAAGCACTTAATGACCTGATTCCCCATTGCCTTGCACCATATGTATCCATTTTCACCACTGTAAAATGGGTGTAAAATGCTACACAATCAGACTGGTGGTGTTTTATGACCATTTGACACTCACTGGTGTAAATGACTGTACAAGGTTTGGGGAATTGGAGAATCAGGCTCTTAGGTGAATATAAACAATATCTGCAGTTACATATGTTATGATAGAGATTAAAAGGTCTATCAATACTCTGGGTTTCAGATCATAGTGTTTACTTGGTAGGACCAAGGAGAAATTTCCTCCCACACCAGAGGTGATGCAGTTGTAATGCACTTTAGCCACTGGAAGCAGTTGAGGTCTAAAAAGACATCTAATTTTTTCTCATAGAAACATACTATGGAAGGGGGAGGGGAGAGGCCAAACTAGTTGGAGCTAGGTGTGACTCACATTTGAAAACACCTGGGAGGTTTCTTGCTAGGGTGACCCCCCCTTTCAAAATGCAAAAATGGGATACATGCAGGAGCCCTGCCCCCTTCGTGGCCCTGCCCTCCTCTTCCGCCTGCGGCCAGGCACCCTGGCCAAGCTGGAAGCCAGAGCTGGGCCATGTTAAGAGCTGCCCAGGGAGCCCAGGCCACTATGGGGAGCCTCGGACCCTCCATCTGCCCTCGGTGGGGGGCTGGGGTGCCCAAAAGCAGCCCCCAGCCCATGTCCTCAGCATCCCGGGCTCCCTGGGCAGCTCTTACTACTGCCCAGTCCAGCTCTGGTTTCTGGCCTGGCCAGGGGTGAGGCCTCAGGGAGAAGAAGAGGAGCAGGGGGTGGGGCCTCATGGCGAGGGGGGCCTAAGGCCCACCTCAGCCCCTCCCCCCCACCGGGAAGAGGTTGATGTCACCCCTGACCTCAAGCAGGTGGGGAGCAGCACTGCAGGGAGTCCGGGACTTGAAATGTACATTTCAGGACTGTCCCACCAAATTAGGGCTGGGTGGTCACCGTATTTCTTCCCTTGGCCTTCAGAAAGGTAGGAGTTCATCCCCTTTACAGGGAGCACCATTCTTTGTCACTAATGAAACTCCCCAATTTAGGTTCACCCTCATATAGATGTAAGCAGAGTCAGGATGAGCTCTACCCTGACATCTGGTGGTGAATTATGGCGAGTGTGGAAAAGAACTCCAGGGGCTGATCTTGTTTGCATAGGCACACCCACTCGCCTGGCATGAAACAACAGCAACTGAAAGTGGTTACTTTGGCTGGTGTGGGATCTCCCGTTTCTCTATTATTGGGGCAGGAAGAATAAAGTTTTGTTACCCTGATTCTGTGAATCAAGGCCAGTGGAACCGTTGTATGACAGAAGGACTGAGTGAGTCCTTCACCATTACCTAAGTAGCACTTGCTTGACAAGGGGCATGGGTTACAAAACCCAGTGAATGGAGAGAGGATGTGGATAGGTATTGGTACCTGATGGTATGGGCCCTCTTTGAGGGTTTGAAACACCAATTGCACTACCTCCTCTCTCCACTGTTGAATGTCAGAGCTAACTTTGATTCTATTAGGAGTCTAGTTACAAGCTGCTGAGCTGAATTCACTTGGGCCAATGGTGCACTAGCACTGGGGCTCCCCTACTATGAGCTGAAATTGCTAAGAGCTGAAATCACAAAAGAGCTAATGTTATTAAGAGCTGAGATCACTGAGGCTGTGTTAACTAGTGGGGGAGCCTGAAGCTATATTGCTAAGCGGCTGGCGGAGCAGCTATTAGAGCGGAGCCTCGCGGGGACGGTTGGAGCAGAGCTGAGCAACTCACAGGTTGGTGAGCAGAGCTGGAGAAGCAGCGAGCAGAGCGGAGCCTTGTGGGAGCGGCCCAAGGAACGGCTGAAGTGGAGCTGAGCGGCTCACAGGTCGGTGAGCAGAGCGGAGCAGCTGCCAGAGCAGTTCGTGGGACAGCGGGAGCGGCTCACGGGACAGCTGGTGGAGTGGAGCGGCTCGTGGTGAAGGCTGTGGCAGAACCCCACGGAGAGGCAGCCGGTCAGCCTCGGATCACGTAAGGTGCCCCTTAACACCCTGCGTGCCTCCCCCCCCGCTTGAACTCTGGGGCTGCACTGACCAGGGACAGAGACTTTGGGGGGTTGTTGGACTTTTGGGACTTTGGTGATCCTTGGGTTGCTGGACCCAAGAGACTTTGGGGTTGTTGGACTTTTGGGACTTTGGTGATTCTTGGGTTGCTGGTTTCAAGAACCAAAGGGAAAGGACACGGCCCAATTTGCTGGGGTGGGTTTTTTGCTCATGGTTTGTGTTATGAAGCCTGTTTGTGGTGTTTTTCCAATTTAATGCTGATGTCGTTTACCTCATGTTATTAAACATTTTCTGTTACACTCAGACTCCGTGCTTGCGAGAGGGGAAGTATTGCCTCTTAGAGGCGCCCAGGGGGTGGTATGTAATTGTCCCAGGTCACTGGGTGGGGGCTCGAGCCGGTTTTGCATTGAGTTATTGAAACGGAACCCCTAGATACAGAACCCGGCCCTTGTTGCTGCCAACTTAGATGGGCAGAAGGGTTACATAGAGTTAGGAGCCTTTCCCAGAAGGCCTGTCTGGCAGCAGGTCCATTCAGTTTGAGAGAGACAAGCAACTGAAGCCCTAAAAGTGGCCATTTTGTGTCTGTCTGCTTGCTGTATCTATCTTCCTCTTCCAAGCTAGGGAGTATTTATAGCTCTGCTCTTCCCCTTCTTCTATTTCTGAGGAAGTGCCACATTCTTCCATCCTAGTGCTATACCCTCAAAGCATGCATCATGAGGGCTTTTAGCCTTCCCCTGAAACATCATGGATAGATTATTGCTGGCAGAATACCTAACTTTTTGGATGATTTATGGCATTTCCTAAGGTCCATATAGAGATGAAATGTGATTGTGATGCAGTGTTGTGCTCCAAAATAATATTGGAAATGGACTCAAAATATACCCTGGATACCAAATTTGGGGGTATTTGAAATCTGAACAAGGATCCAGAACTTTGTATTGGCCTTTATAACAAATCCTATATCTCTGTATTGGAGAGAGAGAGAGAGAGAGAGAGAGAGAATACCCACTGACCAGAAGAAGAATGGCAAATGAAATCTGCATAAATGTAATTAAGCAATCAACTTAGAAAGTCAGTGTGTGGTGGGGCTAGCAGGCTTTTCTCTTCTTTGAGGGGAGTGATTTTGCATCAGTGCAAGTAAAGAGCTGTGGGCTATCATGGGTGATGGGGCGCAGAGCAGCAGTACAGAGGGGATGACTCCCCCAAGATTCCTTATTTCATGGACCCTGTATATGTGATTTTGGGAGGCTGAACACTCCACAGCCCATAAGAGGGCCAGCGAGAGGAGAAGATTGGTGCAAAATCTATGTGGTCAACTTTGTAGGCCTTAAAAGCCCCTCAAACCTAGTAGAGAACAATTTGTTCCATAGTTCTCTACCAGCTAAGGTCCAAATGGAGAAACCAAATGGAGAAACTTTTCTGAATGTGTGACAGAGACGTAAGCTGAGAGGCAAAATCCCAAGTAGCAGAAGTGGAAGTGTGAAATGATCTAGATTTAGCTTTGTTCACACAAATAACTTTTCCCATAACCTCACTTTCGTGATTCAGTATTTTTAATAACAATTTGGGCCAGATCCTTACCGGCTATATATTAGCATAGTTCTATTGAAGTCACCAGTTTAGGACTGATGCACAGTGAACAATAATACTTTGCCTTCCATCCTAGGATCTCCAACCTTTCTACAATGTTAAATAATTCGTTCAACATCCCTACGATATAGGAACTGCAAGTGTTATACCCAGTTTACAGAGAGGCAAACTCTGTCATTTACAGTAAAGTAGAACCTCGATTTTACAAAGACCAATCTTATGAATAACCAGTTGTATGAACCACTTTTTCCAATGGATGACAAAGATCACATGACAAAAGCAATGAGGATGAAGAGCCAGTGGACATCCCTTCACATTTCAATGTTTTCAGTGCATTGGAAATTGCTTTGCAGTGGTTTGAAGGACACGAAGAAAGTGATACAATGCTTATGCAACATACCTACTGAGATTTTGACGTGTTCAATTTTATGAACTTTGCAATTTGATGCAATTCTCAGTCCCCCGTTAGTTTGTAAAATAGGGGTTCTGCTGTATTAAGATAGGAACGAAAACTGCAGGTTAATGCAGGTCCAAGATAGAGATATCCAAGTGAGTGCCTTGTGATTCTTCAGTGCAGAACACTTGGCACTGCATGGGATGTTCAGAATTTGATAATCTTTAAACAGGTTCTCATGCTTCTATTTAATTCCATTTTGTAATGTCTTTTCTTCAACATCCAGGGCCTATCTCTGCAACTTCACATATGTACTTAACCCATATTTGTTAATTTCTGTGGCCCTGAATCTCCATTCTGTCATATCTGTTTTACACCAGCTTAACTCTACTGACTTAATTTCTCAAGTAGGGATCCTAGCCATAAATTTAGTGTTTGACGACTTTTCCCTGTTTTGTTTCCCCCTGCCCTGCCTTTGGTTTTCTGAAGAATTCGCCCACTAAATGCAAGACAAAATAAAGAGAAGTTGTTTCAATGGAGTTATACTGATGGTAAAATGGTGGTAAGTGAGTGAGGAATCAGGCACTATATTACCAGTGAGCCCCTTCTCTGACAGAAATCTTGATGCTGTGAATGAATCTCATGCGTCTGACAGAAATGTTGATGCATCATTATGTCTAAGGCCTATCTACACTACAGATACTGCATGATGGAATTATGCAGTGTCACAAAGTGTAAAGCAATAGGCTGTCCAAACCATTAGCATAGATCAGGGATATAGTTAAACACCTTTCTACACTGTATGATAGCAATCTGCTTTAACTATGGTTGGTGACATCTGTGCTGTAACCAGGAACCCCTTCACAGTTGTATTACAGTGGCCTTTAATCATAGAAATATAGCAGGGGAAGGACAAGGAGGTCATATCTATTCCGCTACTGTAAAGAGCTTATTAAGATAGCGAGTTTGATTAATTATTCTTTATTTCTTGTGGCAGTCAGTGGGCAAAATTCTTCAGTAAAAATACAAAGGGGAAAAAATAAACCAAGGAGAAGCCAACGGCAGCAATGTTATGTCTAGATCTGTAATTGAGAAATGGCTACTTTCAGAGCAGAATAAATTGTCTCAAGACAGCAAAAAGACTGTCCCCACATACTTTCCACTGGTAATGGTTTTTCTTCCCATAAGCATAAGAGAGACCGTGTCATGTTAATATATCAGAACACGCCAAGCAAACATTGCTTAGTTCTAAGTCTGCCATAAATCCATCCTAATGCAGTTTAGTTTCAACTATTTTAAGAGTGCTCTTTTTCAATGATTTTGTTGTAAGTGCTCAGAGTTTTTATATTTAATACAAGGAAATAACTATTTCAAGTATTTTTGGACAATAAAATATAAGCTCAGCTAGATTTCTGAGATGTCTAAGGGTTAGTAAAATATATACAATATAGAGCTAAAGATTATTAATCATTCTTTTCCTTCTAAAATGTGAATAGTGGATGTCACACCTATTTGAGTCCAGATGTGCCTGACTAGGCACAGGTGCACAAGTAGGTTGGGTGATGTAGTCCCCATGAAGGAGCTACACATGTTCCTGCTAGAGACCCTCTCATGTGCTTGCCAATTGCCTTGTTGGTCTCTCTGCTGTGGCTGCCAATAAGTCAGTCAACTGAGATGATGGACTTTCTGATGAGGCCCCCGGACACCTGTCCATTACAATCGGATACATTTTATTCATCAATTTTCACTATGTGGTATGACCACACTGTTGCAATGTATTTCTCAAATATATGGTCTGCCACTTCTTGCCTCTCCCTACCTTTAATCAATCCAAGATGCTGCTGCTAAAGTCATCTTCCTCTCCCACCACACAAATATCCTCCTGACTGCTCCTTTTGTCTATTTTTCTTACATCAGGTCCTATTTTTTTCTTGTTCAGAGCCGAGTCTAGTTTTGCATGGCTGTACTTTTGTACAACTGATGGGAGTTGCACATGTCAGAGTAAATTAATAAATCTGTGGGCCAGATTCCAGGCTGTTATGAATTGGCAGGCGCTCCACTGATTTCACTGGCGCTATATCAGTTTAAAACCAACTGAGAATCTGGCCCTAAGTATGGTTGGTGTGGATGGGTACAGCTTGCTCAGGAAGGATAGACAGGGGAAAAAGGGAGGACATGTTGCCTTATATATTAAAAATGTACACACTTGGACTGAGGTGGAGATGGACATAGGAGATGGAAGTGTTGAGCGTCTCTGGGTTAGGCTAAAAGGGGTAGAAAACAAAGGAGATGTCATGCTAGGAGTCTACTACAGGCCACCTAACCAGGTGGAAGAGGTGGATGAGGCTTTTTTTAAACAACTAACAAAATCATCCAAAGCCCAAGATTTGGTGGTGATGGGGGATTTCAACTATCCAAATATATGTTGGGAAAATAACACAGCAAGGCACAGACTATCCAACAAATTCTTGGACTGCATTGCAGACAACTTTTTATTTCAGAAGGTTGAAAAAGCTACTGGGGGCAGGGCCGGCTCTAGTCACCAGCAAAGCAAGCAGTTGCTTGGGGCGGCAAATTTGCAGGGGCGCAAGAATCCAGCATGGGAGCTGAGAACCAACAGGGGGCCCTGGGAGCTGTAGTTCCTTGGTTAGCTCCCTGCCTATAGAGCCAGTCCTGGAGCAGGGAAAGAACTATATTTCCCAGCATTCCCTCGGCCGCAATTAACAGGAAAGGGAGGAGGAAGGAGTGTGGAACTGAAACTTCATGCTGTAGCTTGCTGTGAATGGTAGGGACAGAGCCAGCTCTAGGTTTTTTGCTGCCCCCCCACCCCAGCCCTGGGCTCCCTCCGCACCTCCATGTTGCCCCAGCCCTGGACTCTACCCCCTGCTGCCCCAGCTCTGGCCCCCACCTGCACCCCCTGTTGCCCCAGCCCTGGGCTCTCCCCCCACCTGCATCTCCTGCCACCCCAGCCCTGGGCTCTTCTCTCCCCCCCCCC
>NC_048298.1:151573764-151692947 GCF_013100865.1 Trachemys scripta elegans
CCCCCCCCCCCACCTGCACCCCCTGCTGCCCCAGCTCTGGCCCCCACCTGCACCTCCTGCCGCCCCAGCTCTGGACTCTCCCCCGACCTGCACCCCCTGCTGCCCCAGCCCTGGGCTCTCCCCCAAAGAAAGAATTGGGTGGACTAAATGGACAGTGCCCCCTCTATCTGAAGCCTAGCAAGGGAGGTACGTGGATCCCACTCGCATTTAAAATGAAAAGTAAAGGAGGGGAGGCTCTACTAGGACCTGGGCAGCTTTAGATACAGTAACAGACATGTAGGAGGATTTACACTTCTGAGCCATGGAAGCAGAAATTGACTTTTCCAGATTTAGCTAATATTCAGAAAGGGAATCTAGCACCTGCCTTCCAGATTTAAACACCCTCAAAATTCAGGAATGCTCAAGCTCAATTTGGGCAGCTGTTACTTCATTTCTCCCAAATCAAATATACTGATCCACTGTAACTTGCTGTAGAAAAAATAGGATAAAATTGAGCAAGAAATGCTTCCCAGTGGTTATTAGGACTGGAATTGCTATTTTCAACAGCCATTGCTTTTTAGTTTTAGTTTTATTTGTTTAAAAGGAAGACAGTGATATTGCATTGGCAAATTCCCCATAGAAACAAAGAATGGAACAAAGGCACCTCAACTTTTCCTCATTTATGTAGGACAGTCTTATAATATAATACGCATCCAGATATCCTTCAATCACACAAGCTGAAAATTGTTCCACTTTACTGCAGTTCTGTAACCATATGGGAACCAATCCTGTCTGTGTTCTGTGCACATCCAAAATTCCTGCTGAATGACCCGCCCTGGGAGCGAGTTACCAGTGACCCAGGGCTGGGGCTGCAGGAGGGTGCAGTTGGGGGCTGGGGGGAGAGAGCCTCGGGGGGGGGGGGGGGAGCAACCAAAATTTTCTTTGCTTGGGGCAGCAAAAAACCTAGAGTCGGCCCTGCTAGGGGGGAAGCTGTTCTAGACTTGATTTTAACAAATAGGGAGGAACTCACTGAGAATTTGAAAGTAGAAAGCAGCTTGGGTGAAAGTGATCATGAAATCATAGAGTTTGCAATTCTAAGGAAGGGTAGAAGGGAGTACAGCAAAATAGATTTCAGGAAGGTGGATTTTGGTAGTCTCAGAGAGCTGACAGGTAAGGTCCCATGGAAATCAAGACTGAGGGGAAAAACAACTGAGGAGAGTTGGCAGTTTTTCAAAGGGACACTATTAAGAGCCCAAAAGCAAGCTATTCCGCTGGTTAGGAAAGATAGAAAATGTGGCTTAACCACGAGATCTTGCATGATCTAAAAAATAAAAAGGAGTCATATAAAAAATGGAAACTAGGGCAGATTACAAAGGATGAATATAGGCAAACAACACAGGAATGCAGGGGCAAGATTAGAAAGGCAAAGGCACAAAATGAGCTCAAACTAGCTACAGGAATAAAGGGAAACAAGAAGACTTTTTATCAATACATTAGAAGCAAGAGGAAAACCAAAGACAGGGTAGGCCCACTGCTCAGTGAAGAGGGAGAAACAGTAACAGGAAACTTGGAAATGGCAGATGCGCTTAATGACTTCTTTGTTTCGGTCTTCACCGAGAAGTCTGAAGGAATGCCTAACATAGTGAATGCTAATGAGAAGGGGGTAGGTTTAGCAGATAAAATAAAAAAAGAACAAGTTAAAAATCACTTAGAAAAGTTAGATGCCTTCAAGTCACCAGGGCCTGATGAAATGCATCCTAGAATACTCAAGGAGCTAATAGAGGAGGTATCTGAGCCTCTAGCTATTATCTTTGGAAAATCATGGGAGATGGGAGAGATTCCAGAAGACTGGAAAAGGGCAAATATAGTGCCCATCTATAAAAAGGGAAATAAAAACAACCCAGGAAACTACAGACCAGTTAGTTTAACGTCTGTGCCAGGGAAGATAATGGAGCAAGTAATTAAGGAAATCACCTGCAAACACTTGGAAGGTGGTAAGGTGATAGGGAATAGCCAGCATGGATTTGTAAAGAACAAATCGTGTCAAACCAATCTGATAGCTTTCTTTGATAGGATAACGAGTCTTGTGGATAAGGGAGAAGCTGTGGATGTGGTATACCTAGATTTTGATACGGTCTTGCATGATATTCTTATCGATAAACTAGGCAAATACAATTTAGATGGGGCTACTATAAGTTGGGTGCATAACTGGCTGGATAACCGTACTCAGAGAGTTGTTATTCATGGTTCCCAATCCTGCTGGAAAGGCATAACAAGTGGGGTTCCGCAGGGGTCTGTTTTGGGACCGGCTCTGTTCAATATCTTCATTAACGACTTAGATATTGGCATAGAAAGTACGCTTATTAAGTTTGCAGATTATACCAAACTGGGAGGGATTGCAACTCATAATTCAAAATGATCTGGACAAATTGGAGAAATGGTCTGAAGTAAACAGGATGAAGTTTAACAAAGACAAATGCAAGGTGCTCCACTTAGGAAGGAAAAATCAGTTTCACACATACAGAATGGGAAGAGACTGTCTAGGAAGGAGTATGGCAGAAAGGGATCTAGGGGTTATAGTGGACCACAAGCTAAATATGAGTCAACAGTGTGATGCTGTTGCAAAAAAAGCAAACATGATTCTGGGATGTATTGTGAGGTGTGTTGTGAGCAAGACACGAGAAGTCATTCTTCCGCTCTACTCTGCGCTGGTTAGGCCTCAACTGGAGTATTGTGTCCAGTTCTGGGCACCGCATTTCAAGAAAGATGTGGAAAAATTGGAGAGGGTCCAGAGAAGAGCAACAAGAATGATTAAAGGTCTTGAGAACATGACCTATGAAGGAAAGCTGAAAGAATTGGGTTTATTTAGTTTGGAAAAGAGAAGACTGAGAGGGGACATGATAGCAGTTTTCAGGTATCTAAAAGGGTGTCATAAGGAGGAGGGAGAAAACTTGTTCACCTTAGCCTCTAAGGATAGAACAAGAAGCAATGGGCTTAAACTGCAGCAAGGGATGTTTAGGTTGGACATTAGGAAAAAGTTCCTGTCAGGGTGGTTAAACACTGGAATAAATTGCCTAGGGAGGTTGTGGAATCTCCATCTCTGGAGATATTTAAGAGTAGGTTAGATAAATGTCTATCAGGGATGGTCTAGACAGTATTTGGTCCTGCCATGAGGACAGGGGACTGGATTCGATGACCTCTCGAGGTCCCTTCCAGTCCTAGAATCTATCTATCTATCTATCTATCTATCTACCTATCTATCTATCTACACTGAATAAAGCATATCCAAAAAGGTGAAGAAGAGAAAAAAATCTGCCCTTTGTGTGCACTCTTCCTGATCAGCACTGGAGCCTCTCTAGGAATTTGAGTTTGAACAACATGATTTGAAATTGTTAAAATACAATAATGTGAAGGATCTACAGTAAAAGTGGAGGAATACATTGTTGAGAAAATTTATGGCTGCACCATCTGAGTTTTATTAAAAAACATGTTCCAATAAGTAGGTGTCCCTAGTCTCTGTTTACCAGAAGCTGGGAATGGGTGACAGAGGATGGTTCACTTGATGATTACCTGTTATGTTCATTCCCTCTGGGGCACCTGGCATTGGCCATTGTCGGAAGACAGGATACTGGGCTAGATGGACCTTTGGTCCCAATATGGCCACTCTTATGGTCTTATGTTCAGCATTTCTTTGGGATGTTTTGTAGTTTTTCATAGTATTTAATAAATAGAGTGGGCCAAATCAGTCACTACTTACACTGGCGCAACCCCTCCCCCCCCGACTTTAATATCTACCAGGTATTTTATTTCATATAGTACAAATTCTGTGTCCCATTCAAAGTAATGGTGTTGCATCAGTGTCAATGAGAGCAGAATGTATCACTGTGTGTGTTTATAAAGATAATGCTCTTTAAATTCATGCCTGTAACGAATAATTACAATTGTTAATAGCAATATGAGCTATAGTGCAACTGCTCTAGTATGAAATCCCCATGATGCTTAACAATAATGAGGCATAATTTTCTTTGGGGATCAGAAAAATCCTTTGTCATTGAGAGGATCTCTTTAACAGAAACTATAGGGCTTATCTAAAGCCCACTGAAGTCTACAGAAAGACTCCCATTGCCTTCACCGGACTTTGGATCAGTTCGCACAAACTGGATAGTGTCTGACTGTGGCAAGGGTAGTGAGTGTGTGAAATGGACAATGCATTGTGTTCTGATCTCAGCCTGAATAGCCCCATTTATATATCCTGATATATACTGATGTTCAAGCCTAACTTAAACTGTTTTGAAAGTTGGCAAAACAAGTATTGAATCAATTAAGTCATCCAGAAATCGGTTTGTATATGTAACTGGGAAGGCCGGTAAAGAAACTAACACTTGGAGGTGGGGGTGGGAACACAGTCATTCTGAACATCAGGCAGTCAGATGACATAACTTGTATAAAGTTTATTAGAATTTTTTTTTTGCAGAAATATACACATATACCGGTGTTAAGTTTAAGTAAAGCCCTAGCAAGAATCATAAATATGTGTTTTATGGGAAAGTGTTGAAGCAATGAAAATATCACTGGAAATACAGTCAAGCCAATGATGAACTAAAATAGAGACAACCATACATGCTTCTGTCTGTCCGTTTTAGACATTTATACAGCACCTGTCAGAGTAGTATCTAGATACTGATGTGTGCTGCTTCTGTATAAAGTTTGAGGTCCATCTGAACCATAAAGGTTCTGTGAGGGGAAAAAAACTATAGGTACAACATCATGGTATTCTTATAGGAGTGCCCTGCTAATGAGAAGATGTAATGTTAGTATGGATGGAATAATGCTAATTATGGGCCAAATTCTAATGCCCTTACTCATGTTTACTAGTATCTTACTTTACGACTAGTCCCATTGAAACCAATAGCCCTACACAGCATGGGCCCAGCCTACCTAAAGGATTGCCTCTCCCTGTGTCATTCTGCTACAGCCCGGTTGTTATCAAAGAAAGGAGGCAACTGGCAGAGTGTTCCTGTGAGGGTTCTGGGACTCTGGAACATGTTCCCCACTCTCCCAGTCCAAATTAACCTGAATTCGGTGACTTTCCAGACATGCTGCATAAGACATCTGTTTGAGAGGGTTTTCGGGGAAGGCTTCCTAAATGCTGAAGAAGATAGCTGACTGGTTGACTGTCAGAGTCCCTTTGGCACTGATGATTCGAATGCTTCTGAGGTTTAATGTAATTGTGTTTGTGTAATTATTTAAGTTAGGGCACTGGGCCAGATTTTCAAAGCTATTTAGCCAGCTAAAGTTGCAGCTAGATACAAAATGGGATTTTCAAAAGTGCCTAAGCATGATTAAAATCAATGGGAGTTGGGCATCTAACCTGTTTAAGTGCTTTTGAAAATCCCACCAGGTGCCCATCTGCTTCTTTAGGCACCTAAGTACCTTTGAAAATCTGGCCTGGGATGGGCATATTTATTATTTTAAAACTAACTAAATAAATAAGTGATGGGACTAGTTGTGGAGTAACTCAGAGTAAGGGCCTCAGAATCTCTCTCTACATGAGTCAGTGTACATGCTATTTCTAAATTTCTCAATCAGAAAACATTGTTAGTATAGGGATATGGTTATAAATATTCTGTTCTCGTGCCTTAAACAGTTTTTCATCCTCTGATTCTTGGCGGACTTTCAGGAGTTGATTTTGACCATTTGGTGGAGATATGGTTGAAGTTTATGGTGTGATCACCCTGAATTCATTTTCATCTGGGTGAATTATTTTAATTGTGCTCAAACGCTGGTATCATTTGGGTAGTCATAATTTTGATCAACAGTTTATATCATATGTATCTGATATGCATTTATGACTTAAAATAGGTGTGTTTTTTATAAATCTCAGGGTCTGCAGCGCTACTTGTGTAGTGTGTGACTGGGATGGTAGAAGGGAGTTATGGGTTTAGGCTAAATATATAGAAGAGCTAGGCTGTGTGTACTGGGGACAAGTTTGTGATCTAGGGCATGAGTTTTCAATCTAGGGGTCACAAACAGGTTTCAGGGGTAATAACCTCCCTCACTTTCTGTGACTGGATGAGAGGTCAGATCCTGAAACTTTTTCTGTTGCAACCCAGGGCTGTGGTATGGAGCTATGGAGAAGGTTGAGAACCACTGCAGTAGGATGACAGAGTTTTGTATGTATATCTATTTCAGAATCAGGTGCTAGAATCTCCACAATGGACAGCTCTTGCCCAATCTGCTCATAGGGGAAGTTGCTTTCTCATCCCTCTCCATTAGAGTCTATTTGATGGCACAAAGGCTCAAATTCCCATGGTGAATAACTCCAAAATGTTGCACTTTTCCTGATCAGAAATAGTCTGGGGGATGCCAGGGTAAATTCATTCAGAGATTCCAAGACCAGAAGGGACCATTGTGATCATCTTGTCTGACCTCCTGTAAAATACAGGCCATAGAGGTTCCTGAAAATAATTCTTAGAGCAGAACTTTTAGCAGAACATCCAATCTTGATTTAAAAATTGTGGGTAATGGAGAATCTACCACAACCTTTGGTAAGTTGTTCCAATTGTTCATTGCTCGCACTGTTAAAAAACGACCTCTTATTTCCAGTCTGAATTTGTCTAGCTTCAACTTCAGCCACTGGATCCTATTATACCTTTCTCTGCTAGACTGAAGAGTCCATTATTAAATATTTCTTCCTCATGTAGGCACTTGTAGACTGTAATCAAGTCACCCCTTAACCTTCTTTTTGTTAACCTAATGAACAAATCACTTATGTAGTTTCTAAATTAAGCCATATTTTGAAGATATAGCCAAAGTAAAAAACTAGCAGATTTTGACATGTGACAACACCTCTTACAAAGTCCAGTTTTCCAGGAACCACTTGTCCAAGTAACCTCACACTTTCCCAAAATATGCTCCTCTGGCTACAGACCAAACATATGACAATTTCAGGCAAGAAAAGTTAGCAGGCTCTGGGTGTGTTGGGAGAGGGTAATGATTCTCAGACTTGTAATGGAAAGGGAGCTAATAAAAATATGATAACTTACCTTGTGACTTCTGCTCAGGGCTAACAATTATGAGTTACAAACCAAACTATGGAGCTGCTGCTGTTGATCAGTCCACTCACTGGCCTAGTCATCATATATTTAAAAGCACTAGGAAATATCATGAGGCGTCATTCAGTAGATTTAAACAAAGCAGAACTTCAATGACACTATAGATTTCCTTCCAGTCAAATGCTAACACCATCCCTTGCACTAAAGCAACATCAACACCTGAGCGAAGAGCAGCTAGTTGAAGTTAAATAAGGACAGGTCAGAGATGATGCTTGGTGGAAGAGGGAAACATTTCAAAAAGCTGGTCAACACCATAGCACCATCCTCCGTCAAGGGCATCTGTTTTCCAACCATTACAGTGGTATGCAGCCTTGGGGTTGGGGTCCGGCTGGCCTCCTCACTGCTATTGAGCACCCAAATTGGAACAGCTGCTGGAAATTCCATATTCCATCTTAAATTGGCCAGGAGACTTTGACACACCCTGGCAGATGCAGCTCCATGCATTTGTGATCTACTATGTGCTGTCTGGGAAGGAAAATGGGTCCCTGAAAGATGCAATGGCTGGTTCAGTATGCAGCAGCTCCCAGGGAGGGAAAGGAATTATTTAAGCTCAGTACCAATGTGGACACAAGAACAAATGGATATAAACTGGCTATCAGGAAGTTTAGACTTGAAATTAGATGAAGGTTTCTAACCATCAGAGGAGTGAAGTTCTGGAACAGCCTTCCAAGGGGAGTAGTGGGGGCAAAAGACACATCTGGCTTCAAGACTAAGCTTGATAAGCTTATGGAGGGGATGGTATAATGAATTGGTCTTTGACTATTAGCCGTAAATATGCCCAATGGCTTGTGTTAGGATGTTAGATGGGGTGGGATCTGAGTTACCACAGAGAATTCTTTCCTAGGTGTCTGGCTGGTGAGTCTTGCCCACATGCTCAGGGTTTAGCTGATCGCCATATTTGGGGTTAGGAAGGAATTTTCCTCCAGGGCAGACTGGCAGAGGCCCTGGGGGTTTTTCGCCTTCCTCTGCAGCGTGGGGCACGGGTCACTTGCTGGAAGATTCTCTGCATCTTGAAGTCTTTAAACCATGATTTGAGGACTTCAATAGCTCAGAGACAGGTTTGATATAGGAGTGGGTGGGTGAGATTCTGTGGCCTGCATTGTGCAGGAGGTCAGACTAGATGATCATAATGGTCCCTTCTGACCTTAAAGTCTATGATTCTATGTGCTAAGCAATACAGGCTAATGCAAAAAGATCATCCTAGTGTTTTGATCACTGTGCTGGCTCTCTATCAAATACTAGATCACATTCAAAGAACTCAGTGGGCCATAGCTATTTCAGGGCCCCATTGTGCTAGGCACAGCACAAATACACTGTAAGAGTCAGTCCCTGCCCCTGAAGAATTTTACAATCTAAATTGATTTTATAATCCAAATATCTAAGCCCATGGCTATTGTACTGTCCTCCAGAAGATTGAAGAATGACAATGAATCTGATTGAATTCAGAATGAAATGTAACACCTACTTCTTGGCCATTGCTTTCTCAAAATTAAAAAAAAACACCCCAACCCCTAAATGAACGGACACTTCCCCTCTCACTACAGGCCCATGGAAAGAAGGGAGAGAACCAATATCAAGAGATATTACTTATATCATTTTTCTAAGGTGCTTAGATGGTCTGTAGAAGCTTCTGCAGCCCCTTTCCCTGGATACTTCCCTCCCCTCCCCCCTCTCCCGAACAAACTACAGCTGACTGGAACTTAATAGCTGGCTCTGCCCTTGCCTCTGGGGACTCTAGGGAATTCTGCATTTGAGTAGCCCTACCTCATGCAGGAGCCATACTGTCCAGGGCCTACAAAGAGCCAGGAATGGACAAGTGGGGGAAAGGAGTATCTTTCCTTGATGGTTCTTGCCTTTGAAGAGAGGGATCCCCTGAAATCTGTGGATTTAGGGGTGGAAACCTTGGCTTTTTGCATTTACGAAGGAAAAGAAGGCCATTCTCTTTCAATGAAAGAAGTTCAAAGAAACTGCACAAGTTGAAACTTGAAGAGCAGCAACTTTCCTATGTAAGACTAACCCACAGCAGGGGAGAATTTGACCCTAATATTTACTGTAATTACCACTGATAGAATTAACATATGCAGTTTACAGTGAGAAGTGGGGAAGCACCATCAATCACAAAGCAAATGCTGTTAACGAAAAAGTAGGGTGTATATACGCTGTGACTTGGAATAATGTATTCCATGTTTAGTAAGGATTCTATTAAAAATATCATGTGTGTTCGTCCGAGTTCCTGCCAACAAAATTTATGAATCACTCATTTTCGGATAGACATACGCCATAATATATCTGCACAAATTTCTCACAGATGCTATCTTAGACTCAGCAATGTCCTAATTTCGGCATGGGTATCTTTTCCCTTTTTAACAAAGAAATTACAAATGCAAAGCAAGCCAGACGTGAATTTTTGCCATGCTTGAGCAGCCACATGACTGGGAGAAGTTGCAAAGAAAAGCAAAAATATATAAAAAAACAAGGAAGGCAAATGGCACCAATGGGATGAATTTCAAATAGGTGAAAAACAGAAGGAAATAATGCAGTGGATTAATGCTTTAGTGTGTTACCTGTCTTAAAGTTTGTCACAGACTAAAGTAAGTTTGGTGATATTATTTTGCAGTGATCTAGTGCTTTTCACATGGGATCACTACGTGCTTTACAAACATTAAGGGCATCGTTGTGGCTTTAGCTCTGAAAGCAGCCACGGTACCTGGAGGCATTCTGCCCACAGAGAATGGAAGCAGATAGAATGACTCTGGGAATGGAGAAAGTGCACTTAAAAGTAGTTCCTACAACCCTGGAGATACAGTCTCTAGAGAAAAGGAAAATATCTGTGGTTCATTCAATCCTTGGCATCTCCGCTGAGTCTATCAATAAAGATGCCAGTTGTGCTGGGTTTTCTGATGTGAACATTTGTCCTCATAGAACTAAACTGAGACACACCAATATTCTGTATTCATTATTCAGTAAATACCAAATATGGAGCTAATTGTACAGAATAAGAGCTGGTAGCATACTATCCAAAATACAGTTTTCTTCACACAAAATCTCCTAATTAAGGTACCTGTATATTTGCAAATTTGGTCATCAGCCTTTTATTATAACATTGTGACATATCACAGAATTCATTATGGATAGACTTTCCAAAAGAGCCTAAATGACTTAACTAGAAAGTCAATGGGACTTGTGCTCCTAAGTCACTTAAGCACTTTTGAAAATTCTGCCCCATAACAGCATTGTTTAGCCCCCTAATTTTACTGTGTAACATTTAAGAATTCAAAAAATCGCCAGTATGTTCACTAAGAGGGGCCGAAATGGTTTAAGAAACCTAGTTAAAAATCAACCATTCCAGTTTTAGCAAAAGTAATTGGTTTTACTTTTTTAATTAGTGGTTGATGAATCAATTAAACCTAAGTTAAAGCAGAGACCTCTGTTCATCTAAACTTTGGTAGTCATGGAGACATTCCGCAGCTAATTAAAACAAAGAAAAAAAATAGACTTGGTGTTTTTTATTGGACAAAATAGTTTTGCCCAAGAATGTAAAAGGCATGTGGTGATGATGAGATTGACTACACTTTTCATTTATGCAGTGCGATGATTAAAGTTGGAAAATAACTATACTGTAGAATTAATTCCCCAGCTATTTTAAGAGTTATTTTTATAGGGGGAATTTTTAAAGGCACAAGTGGCAATTAGGCCACTTCCACTGATTTTCAAAATCTCCTCTATGGTGTATGCTACTTGCACTAATACTTAGTTATTAAGGCAGAGCATCCAAATCCCTTAGGCAGTTCTGCAAATCTTAGCCTGAAGCCACAAATATTAACTGATCATCATAATTTCCTGTGTGAGGTAGGAAAATAAATATTAGCCCCATTTCACAGAAGCTTTTACTGAGAGAGGAAAGGGACTTGCCAAGCAACAAAGTACAGAGAGCTCCAAACAGAAACCCCAGATCCTAGCCCCTCAGTGTTCTGGGATGTCCATTTTTGGATATGAGCATGGCAGCCTGGCTACCTCTCTATTGCAGAGGGGAGCAAGTGAACTCAGAAGTTCCTAGCTTGTATTGAGAACCCTGAGCTCGGACTACATCTCCCAGAGGACAATGCCTCTGTTACTGGAATCTTGCTACAACTGCTCACTCTATTCTAGCTGTATATCTCTAAACATTAGGCTGAAACAAGAGAGTTATGGCGAATCTAAAAACTGGTAAACTGCCATTTCGTGGGATGTTTGGATTTCTGTAGAAAATGAATAATGAATTTCAGAGTTACTCTGAACAGGAAAAGAAATGAAATTGGATATACATTAAAATGAATTAGTGGTCAAAATATTTTCCAGTGAAGGGGAACCATTACAGCACTTATTATTCTTAGGCCCTGATCCTGCACATATTTATGCACATACTTAACTTTAAGCATGAATAGCCCAGTGGGAAATTCACATACTCAAGGGCAAGTTTGCAGGATAGAGGCCTAAAATGGTCTATAAAATTTCCAGTGCTGAGTCTAACCTTAGTTGCAAGAATATATAAATATGCACAGTCTTCAGACCTAATTCTCCTCTGACACTGGCTTTACATTAGTGTAACTCCATTGATTTCAGTGGAACTATTCCTGATTTACACTATTAGGTCCATTATTTCTTTCCCTCATTTTAGATAAGAAGGCCTAGGTCTTCTATAGTACTTTTCATCAGTGGATCTCAAAGTGCTTTATAAAGTAAAATTATCCTTATACAAGTGGGTAAACTGAGGCACAGAGCAACACGATCAGTTAGGAATAGAACCCATCTCTCCTGAGGCCCAGTCCAGGGTTCTAATCACTGTCTCATAAAACATTCTTTTTGCACAGATTGGTGCTGTGGGAGAGTAGCACTGGTGTTGGGAACCTATACCTCAGACACTAGTCTGGGTTTTTTAATAGGGATGGAATTCACATCTGGACAGAGGGCTACCACAAAGCTGTTTAAAACCCAAATCTGAAGCCGGGGGCGGAAGCTGGTGTTGGAGCCCTGCAGCCAGGAGTTGAATTATTGGTATTTTCAAGAAGTCATGGAGGGCTCATAAAATCATGGAATCAGTGACCTCTCCATGACAGATTCGTAGCCTTATTTATAGACCTTGTCTACCCCTCTACACAGAAGTGAATTTCACCCTTCATGAATTCTTTTTTATGTACAGCACCCAACTGCCTTTTGGTAACTGATATTAACAAATTATTTAAATAATCAACAAACCTTTTGTGTTTAAATTAACTTCTAGATACATTCTAGCTTTCTTATGATAAAATGTATTTTGATCATTCTTTTGCATGACAATGTCTGATTGCATCCCTCATTATTTCTGACAATGTTTCAGTTCCTCTGTTGCTTACCCAGTACCTACAAAAATAAAAGGAGCAAAGTATATATAAAACAAACCAGGCAAGACAATTTATGTTGTATTAAAAAAAAAGTAAGAGGGGCCAAACCAAAACCCCAAGTCCGGACACACACCCTGAACTTTGGAACATCTGGAATCAGAGTTGAATGTTGTGGCTCTGGTCTTTCTCCAGTTTGTACGTATCCCAATTTCAAATATTTGGGCTCACAAATGTTTGGGTTTTTTAATATGGGAAAAGATTGATTGAATATACTGTCTGATGAAGTTAAGGCTTATCTTGTAAATGTAGCCAAGATTTTAAACCATTATTTCAGATGTGAAGTATTTGGTTGCAACAGATCATTGTTATTAAAAAGGAAGCCCAAATACATTATTCTTGGTCTGAGAATAATTTAGTTCTCTGTCAATGCTACTCACTCAACCCACAACATGGTAAAGTTATATAAACAGAGAGAAAAGGATTTACAAGAAAATTTTGCATCAGTCAAACAACACTTTTGGGGAAACAAATTAATTAAACTGATGTAGAGCACTATGCATGCTTGAAAATCCCAACCTTCCAGCCTATTTTGAGAAAAGGCTGAGGTATAGGCCAGTCTTTCTATTATAGGAGTCATTTACCCACATTTCCTTACAGTCTACTAAGTAGAGAGAGGCCCACGCCAATAAATTCCCATTTCAGACACCCCCAAGTTTTGATACAAGGAAAGACTCCCATTGAAAGGTTTTGGATCAGGCCCTAAACCATGTCCAGTTAGATACTACTAGAATGAAGGTCACTGTACTGATAACACAATGTATAGTAAGTATATATCAGCCATGTACATATAAGTTTGCAATCAAATATAGACAAGGGTAAATGAAACTTACATGAATGAAACAGTTTTCACTGATGGCATATAAATCACTTGCTCTTGCCTCCCTGCATAAGCACTAACTGGAGCTCTGTGCTCCGTTCAGATTATCCTTTGCTTACAAGCTGAAGTAAGGGATAGATGGCTTACACCCATTGTTAGTTGCTTTTTCTATCACAGCTCTCTTCTATGGCCCTTAGCATATGTTACACTAACTTTGCCTCCTCTGTACTCACTTAAAATGTAAAATCTGTCAGACAATCCTAGACAGAAGGCCAGAACAAGGTTTCTAAAATGGTTGGCAACATTAATTAATTAAACCATGCTTGAACTGAGTTATTTGCTAGTTCAGCAAACTCACTTTAAATTTAAGTGGCAATGAAGACAGAATCTTTGCCTCTGTGCTTGTGTCTAGTTTGGGGAGTGATGAGTCACAGTGATGATCTGGATACAGTGGTCAACACAGGGAGTTCTCCAAATGAATCCTCCTAGAGGGGTTTCCTTCATAGTCCTAAAGTGGAAATCAGCTTGAAATGTAGCAATAGTTGATTGGTGCACTCAGATCTGTAAAATATGTAGGATTGAATTATGTTTCAAAGAAAATTAAATACCTTTGAAGAAAGGCTATTTTTTCTTCCTTGATTTGTATCATTATTACTTTAACTGTAATGTCTGATATTTCATTAACTCTACTGTTGACCTATATATAAATTACAGACTGTGTAGAATAAGAGCAGTAGTCCAACATACAATTCCCTCTCATAATACGACACCTTTAAAGTATTCCAAGGTTTCCAGTACCATTTTGTTTGCTCTTTAAGAAGACAACCTCTATTAAGCAACTAACTTTTGCTGTTTCCTTGACTAATTGCTTAAGACAGGTTTCTCTGTATATGTATTTTAACATTTTTGTTAGTGAGTATATGTCTGCATCTACATTTTCCTTTCCCTTTTGGAAAATAAAATAAAATGTCATTAGTTTAGAAATGGTCACTGTAATAGGGGAGTATTATAAGATCAATAACTCCTACTCAAAGGATGATCTCCTGAGTAGAAAATGAGTAAGGACCTCAGTCTTACGTCCCTGGGCTTTTCATCTCCAAAGTGCATTACAAACATTTTCTAATAAATACGGGGACAGATTCTCATTATAGTAAGACTCTTTTACATCACTCTGTCAGTGCAAAGTGGATACAAATGCAATTTATTTCCACTTTCAGGTCCCTTTGTACTGCCAATGGTATAACAGGGCCTTAGTATAAATGACAACCTGGTCCACAATGTCTGACTTTCCACGATTGTTTGGCATGCGATCAGAGTCTTGACTTGGAATCTCTGTTTGATTGATAATTACTCCCTATTTTATGACCATTTTAATCCCAGTCCCCAACTTTTTCAAAAGTGGTTAGTGTTTTGAGTTGAGTAGTCATCAGAAGACACCTCTACAACTACTGAAAACCAGGTCCCTTGAAGATGTGTCAAGTTGGGCACCCAAAATCTCTAGTCACTTTTGAAAAGATTGGCCAGTGAATAACTGGAAACATTTTTTTAATTTGAGAATTGTGCATGATGCATTAGAAATGAGCTTTTATGTGCTCAAATCTTCTTATCTTCATTGAGTTCTTCTTCCCACAGTGTATATCTTTCTATTTCTTCCTGATGTTGGTGTAATGTGTAGAAAACTATTTTTTTGATATATTTCCAAAACACCAAGGAGACGTTATGTAAACTTTATCTGTATGCATTGCCAGAAAGATTGGCTTCAATTAACCACATACATTCTCTGGACCTTTTGATCTAATCCTCTGCCTTGTTGCAAGTATAGACTTCATGCCAAATATTGTGTCCAGGGAAGAGATAGATCTAATCTCTTTTATGTGAGCTACAATGGATTTTTTTACGATTGTTTGTGTTAAATTGTCTAGGTATATTATTATTAGAGAGGTCAAATCATTTCTTCTAGTTTGGGTCATTTTTCTCTCAAATAATTTGCAAATACTATTTATCCATATTCAGCCACCTCATTAGATGGTCAGATAGTATTCTGTGGATAATAGTTTGTAAATATTGTCATTTTTCATTTAATAAGTATTTGCAAATAACTGATGCCAGATTTAATTATTATGGCAGTTCCTAATTCTTGGGAAACGTGATGCGCCAAGATATATTACTGGAGAATGGGTTTTCAGTAACAAAGGACCCAGTTTGCTTCTGCGGAAACCAATGAGCGTTTTGCCAGTGACTTCTACCAGAGTCGCTGTCATAACTGTTGCAACTTAAATAGTAAGATAAGTCTGATGAGTGCTCTTCTAGGCTTGTAATTTGCAGTCTGATCCATGCAGGTAGATAGCTCAGTTCTTTGAGCATTGGCCTGCTAAACCCAGGATTGTGAGTTCAATCCTTGAGGGGGCCATTTAGGGATCTGGGGCAAAAATCTGTCTGGGGATTGGTCCTGCTTTGAGAAGGGGGTTAGACTAGATGACCTCCCGAGGTCCCTTCTAACCCTGATATTCTATGATTCTATTCTCTTGTGAAGGTCAGTTGAAACCAGTGGGGTTCCAGGTAGGCGGATCCCAGCACCTGTGCAGAACCCCATTGCTTTCAAGGAACCATCCAAGTGGATCAAATTGCAAGATAGGGTCTTAGTCACAAAATAGACTAACGTGACTTCTGAACTTGTCCTTAGTTCTGTGTGTAAGTCTTGTTTTCATCCAGAAAGACTCCTGTTGTGCTCAGCGAGCACTGTTCATTATTTCACTTCCTTTTTAAAAGTAATACTATTTTTTTTCCTTGTACAAAAAGAATTTAAGTGGCAGTGAAGCACTTACTTACTTTACTGTAAGGTCTTTACAGTAAGAAAGGTCTTTACATGCAGAGTGCCTGATCCTACTAGCTCAGCACCCTCAACTTCCAGTGAAGTCAGTGTAGGTTAGGAGTGTGCAGTACCTTGCAGAATCAGGCCCTTAGTAGCCACATTCATTACATTCATGCTGAAGGCCTATCATTATTATGGGCCAAATCCTGCTTGCTTTACTCACACAAGTAGAGCCACTGATGTCAGTGAGAAAAGATCTGAAACTCCATGTGGTATAAAATAATATTTTTTGGGTGAAAATCTCTTTGTTTGACACTTTAATAGAAGCTCCTAGAACTATTGATTTTTTTCCCCCAAAGTGTATATTTTTTAAAACAGCCCTCTGCAGCAACCTCTCGCTTTGCCATATAATATCCAGCGTTCAAAGGGTGAAATTCATCCACAGCTCTTCAGCCCGCAGAAAGCCCCCAGCACAACAGATCTACCACCGTTCCACTGTGCAGAGAGACTAGCTACCCATCCATGCACAGAAGAGAGGCCGAGTCCCTGGTCTCTACAGGGTAAAGGTGTGGTCACCAATTCTAAGTAATCAAGATTCCACTAGCCAGGAACCCCCTTGTAGCTGGTATGAAAGGGGTTCAGCCCCTATTCAAGTTCAGGCTAAGGAGTTGCTCTGGCCAAGGGAAGAGGATTTCCAACTCAAACTTCTACATAGTCCCATTTACTTTAGACTGTTACAGACAATGAATGGGGAAGGAGGCTGGTGTAGTTTTCACCCAAAGTAAGTTAGCAATCAGTTCCTCCTGCCTTTTATAGTGCAAAGACTGAATGGTGATAGACATTGTCCTTTCTTCTCATGTGTCACTTTGTGTGCTGCTCTTCTACTTAGATCACTTCTTCAGGATTATATATAAATCCATCTGCCACTAGCTTCTCAGTTATAGCACAGATAATATCAGTAGTGTGTGGATTGAATTCAGATTTGTTTTTAATTTTCTAAATAAAAACCTTCATTTCCCACTAACTAGAAAAAGAAGTCACCTCACAAAAATCAATCCACTTCCATTAACCCTTTAGAACACTGGCAGTCTCGAGACTGCCTACCACCTGAGAGTTCAGTTTATACCATATAGGTGCATGACCTCCAAAGAGTTAATCACACACCTGGTAAAAATATCAAGCCAAAATATTACATAGATTGTAATAGCATCCCAGGCATTTAAAATGTATCAGCATCATGTTTTGAGCTATATGTATATACATGTATAATTAATCATTTTGCACATAACATGGGATCCAGCTTTTCTACACAGTTTTTATTGTCAGTGTATTTTCTTAGCGACATACATCTATTCCCAGTTTGACTCCTGACTTCATACGCGAACCTCCACAATCACACGGGGACTTGGTTTACATGTTTATGCCTCAGAGACCACAGAATAAGTCAGGGGTCCACATCTTAAATGGGATTCTGCATGGAGACCCTTGCCTGCATACTACTGCTGTCTTCCTGGAGTCAGAAGCTATACTATCTATGATTACCCAGGGGGCTGTGATTTCCCCAACACAAAAGGGGAAGCAACACAAATTATTGAAGACTCTGTTTGTAGTAACTGACATTGGCTTCCCCCACAGGTTTGGTGGAAAGTACCCAATAGTGACATGACATCCATCCTCCAATCCTGCCCATTTCTGCCTAGCTCTTAATCCTCGTTTCTGGATTTTAAAGCCCATGGAGCTCTCATAAAATTGCTTGGAGAGGGAGCACTCTCTCTGGATCTGCAAAACCATGCTTTCCTTCAGTCACAGGGGTGATAATCATACCTTTTTATGAGGTTTAAACCGTTAATCTTTGTAAATTGCATTGAGGATGACAAGTGCTATATCAGTATTAAATATTGTTGCTAGCTGTCACTATTTGCAGTTGATGCTCTGGTCAATTCATTGCTCTCGTTTTATTTTTCATCCTTATTCCTATACAGTAGCTCTGCATTGGTCTGGGTGCCAAATTCAAATAAATGATTGTGCTGGAGTGGCCTCCACTGAATAATTTCATGTTTTGTTTCCCCACCTTGAAGGTAGCCAATGTTCTGTGCTTGAATAATGTTCCAAACCCCAAAGTTTTGGAGTGGTTTTCCCCCCATCTAGATTTTATTGCATGTATTGATTAAAGTGAACTTTAGATGAATTCCAGTCTATTTAACTAAGCAAGCACACAGACCCATAGTGGGAAGGCTTAACCATTCATCAGAGACATCAAATCAGTTGTCTTGGAAAGCACTGTTAAGTTTATATACTCTTGTAGCCTTAGAGCTCAGTTCTAGCAGAGTTCACACAGCTTTAACCCAGAACTTCTTACCTATTGATTATTTGAAAAAATGTGGTGATTCTGAGATTCTTGGATTTGTATATACACCATTTGAAGCAGGCAGCTAATATTCTTGGGTACACACATGTCTCTACGGTTGATTTCTCATGTGAAACTGGTTGAGTGAAATTATCACCCAGGTCATAGTAATTCCTGGATGTAATTTGGATTTTTATTGAATTGCTTGTAGGATTCCAAACCTATTTAAGATGTGTGACAGGGCTAGTGGCTCTGCCAGGTCCCCAGGAAACAAGGATTCAGCTTCCCTTTATCCTTACACAGATGCTCAAGGAAAGAGTGTAAATGGGATGATTGAGAGACGTAGTGGAAGAATGCCTTTGAGAAGGCAAGAGCCGCACCTAGGGTTATAGGATTGGTTTGAAACCCAGGTGGAAGGTGTGGGTGAAGTCTTCTGCTCTGGTTATAAGCATTATATTTTGAAGAAAACCCTTGCTTTCTTCTTTGTGTGTCTTCTTTCTCCTGACTCAGGCCACCAGCTTGCAAAGATGTTGCTGGTTTCTGAATATCTATGTTTGTTGCTGCATCTCCTACGCTGAGACTGATCTCTCCAATCACCATCATCCTTCTTAGTGAAAACTGAAACAAAAAAGTCATTAAACAGCTTTGCCATTTCCACATTTTCTGTTATTGTTTTTCCCCCATCATTGAGTAATGGGCCTATTCCATCCTTGGTCTTACTCTTGCTTCTATTGTATTTGCAGAATATTTTCTTGTTATCCTTTATGTCTCTAGCTAGTTTGATCTCATTTTGTCCCTTGGCCTTTCTAATTTTGTCCCTACATACTCGTGTTATTTGTTTATATTCATCCTTTGTAATTTGACCTAGTTTCCACTTTTTGTAGGACTTTTTTGTTTATTTTTAGATTGTTGAAGATCTCCTGGGTAAGCCAGGGTGGTCTCTTGCTATACTTCCTATCTTTCCTACACAGTGGGATATTTGCTCTTTTGCCTTTAATAATGTCTCTGAAAAACTGCCAATTGTCTTCTATTGTTTTTCCCCTTAGACTTGCTTCCCATGGGATCTTACTTATCAACTCCCTGAGTTTGCTAAAGTCTCCCTTCTTGAAATCCATTGTCTTTATTTTGCTGTTCTCCCTCCTACCATTCCTTAGAATCATGAACTCCATCATTTTGTGATCACTTTCACCCAAGCTGCCTTCCACTTTCAAATTCTCAAACAGCTCCTCCCTATTTGTCAACATGAAATCTAGAACAGCCTCTCCCCTAGTAGCTTTCTCCACCTTCTGAAATAAAAAAATGTCTCCAATACATTCCAAGAACTTGTTGGATAATCTGTGTTATTTTCCCAACATATGTCTGGGTAGTTCAAGTTCCCCCAGTACTTAATTGTATAAGCCAACACCTAGGTCAAAACTGAGATGCAGCTAGAATAAAAAATATTTTGCTTGTTTTTTGTTTTTTTTATAAATCATTGCTGTCCTTGTTGAGTTGAGAGTGGCTTCAACCCAAGCCTGAGCAACTTCAAAGACTTTGCTCAGCAAATCTGTGGTTCAAACAGAAATAGAATTTAAAGCTGCTGACCGGAGATTTTAAGATTCTGATGCTACCAGTGTTTCTTTTCCTGTTGTTCGTTCTTTTTCTCTGGAATAATCTGAATGTGAAAGAGGCCTCAGTGTGGCTAACAAATTCTGATCCATGTGATGGTTGTCTTATAACTCTACAGGTTGCAACTTTTATCAGCCAGTTAATTTTTTCCTTAAAGCCTCCCCGTTTTCTAAACCACCAGTAAACAAACTGAAAGAAAAGGGAATACATTTTAAATGACTTCACATGCTTTATAGAGTTCATTTAATCTTCCACACAGATTACAAACATTAACTAATCCCAAAACAGTCCTTTCATCTGGATTAATATCTCCATTTTACCAGTGGGAAAAACTGAAACAGAGAGATAATGCCACTATATACTCAGTTTAAGACAAATAGAGACTGATTTTCAGAGGTGTTGAGAGCAATAGTTCCAGCTGAGGCCAATGGTAGTTGTGGGTGCTCAGTAAATCAGACCCTAAGGCCCAGCATTTCAGAAATGTTCAATAATTCTGTCTGGTTCCATTTTTGGGGCCCAATTTGAGCCATTTTAAAGTGGCCTTATGCTCACTGAGTACCCGCCCTTTGAAAATCAGGTCCTTTTAATTTATGTGTACTAAGTGCTACCAAAAATCGGGACCTAGGTGTCTCCAGCTGGGAATCCAAAAATGGAGACACCCAAAATTAATGGAAATTTTGTACTTCGTGACTTGTCCAAGGGCACAGATGGAATTAATGTTGGAATTAGGATCAGAAATTTCTTATATTGTGCTCAGGACATGAAATAACTCCTGTCTTGTAGAGTTAAGGGCCAAAGACTGTATGTACTTTGTAGCTGACTCTGATGCCAAATGCCTGTGATACATCTAGCATGTATTGGGAGAGCTGCTCTGTCTGGGCAATGCATATTGTACCAGCAACATCTAGCAGGTTAAATAAGTAAAAAATAATAACCAGGCTGATCAAATACATTTTATTTAGAATACAATATGAAATTTAAAAGAGCACAAAGACCCTCACATAAGATTAGATTTCCAGTTACTTTATATATCATGTTTTGCATACAATGCATTCTATTTACCCAGGGGAAAAGAATCAAAAGATAATCTTGTATCAGTGTCCACGAGATTCTAAACACATACACAGGAACCTATTGATAAGAAATACTGATAGATTATTGCTTTACTTTCTTTTTTACTTTCACTTGCTTCATTAATGAGAAATAAGATAGGAATTTTAGAAGTGTCTTTAATGTAAATCTCCTAAGGAGGTGATGAGAGAAAGAGTATTCCAGTTTCAGATGAGTTGTGTTTATATTATTACTATATTTTGTATTTTGAACACTTTGCTGTTTATAAGGGTGTATATGTTTGTATTATATAAGGATAACATGTCTTGACAAAATTCTTATAGGCATCTTCAGTTTTACAGGTAACTATGACAGCATTGCTGAATAACTCAGTATTGACTTTATGTATGCAGTCCACGAAAACTTTCCAAATGTTTTCATATATATCTCTTCTATTTCACATCCTGTTTATGATGATCTCATAGGAAGCTATTTGTGAAAGACTTCCTATTCACCAATTTCTGTAGGAATTAAATTATTTTTCCAGTTTTACAGGATACCAGTAAAGTCTGTCAACAACACCCCTGCAGTATTTCCCAAAGAAATATTCCTTACATCAGAGTCTAGTCTAATACCACTAAGGACACTGGATCGTCTTTCCTTTCAAACAAGGGGAAAAGGTAGATGTTTAACCAAAAGCAGCTGTAAAAAGCAAACCTGAATATGACACTGATGTAACACCTCAGTTTTATTATCCTGTCCAATTTAAACTAGTCTTACACCATTTTTTCTTAGCTGAATTTTACTTATATATATTACAATTACTTAATAGCTGGAGTACTAGTAAGAGCTATAGTTAGCTTGCATGAGTGTTTCCATTTTAATGCCCTGTTTTCTGCTGCTCCTAACATTCCCAAACTTTCATTTTGCGGTTTGAAACCTTTCATGTTTATTCTCTGTTAAACTTTTGGAACTTTGAACAAAAGTGGCTGAACCACTTTAAGAAAGAGAGCAAAAAGTATACACATTTCCCATTATTTAAAGTCAGTGAGGTGTTTTTGAACAGTTGTAGTGCCAAACTGGGTGTGTTTGGTGGGAAAATAGCTAGAAAGTGCTTTATGCCTTTCATAATTTCATGGTTTCATAGAGTTTAAGGCCAGATGGGACCATTAGATCATCTAGTCTGACTTCCTGTATATCACAGGCCATTAAATTTCACTCAGATATCCCTATGTTGAACCCAACAACTTTAGTTAGACCAAGCATCTCGCTGCAACTATTGTGTGCCACAGACAGAGACCACGGGAGACACAGGTGCCACCAATGCCAGCCCCTGGAATGGCAAGGAGTTGATTAGGTGAGATATACAGATAGTTTAGTCTTTTCTAGGCTGTAATACTTTGGTTTAATTTTGGTTGTTGGGTTTAGTGTGCTGGGTGGTGGTGATGACCTGTGATGAAGAGGAGATCAGATAAAATGACTTTGTGGTCCCTTCTGGCCTTAAATTCTATGACCATAGGAGGCAATTCATACCCCATGCTACAAAGGAAAGCAAAAAAACAAAACAAAACAAAACAAAAAAAAAACCCAAAGTGCCAATCTGACCCAGAGAAAATTCTTTCCCAACCCGATATGTGTCAATCAGTTAGAACTTGAGCATGTGGGTAAGACACACCAGCTAGGCAACTAAGAAAGTGAGTTCTCTGCACCACCTCAGAGCCCTGGTCAACATTGTTGACATCCAAGCTATGGTGAGACTACCACCACCTCCTCTGGTAAGCTGCTCCAATGTTTATTTATTCTCACTGCTAGGGAATTACATCTTAATTCCAGGCTAAATTTGTTTAACTTCAGCTTCCAGATTGGATCTTGTTTTTGCCTTTGCTAAGAAGATTGAAAAGCCCCCACTATCAGATTTCTTTTCCATATGTTAATACCTATACACAATGACCAAGCCACCTCACAGCCTTCTCTTTGATAAACTGATAGGTTTCAGAGTAGCAGCTGTGTTAGTCTGTATCCGCAAAAAGAACAGGAGTACTTGTGGCACCTTAGAGACTAACAAATTTATTAGAGCATCAGCTTTTGTGGACTACAGCCTACTTCTTCGGATGCATATAGAGTGAAACATATATTGAGGATATATATATATATATATATACACATACAGAGAGCATGAACAGGTGGGAGTTGTCTTACCAACTCTGAGAGGCCAATTAAGTAAGAGGAAAAATTTTTTTGAAATGATAATCAAGCTAGCCCAGTACAGACAGTTTGATAAGAAGTGTGAGAGTACTTACAAGGGGAGATAGATTCAATGTTTGTAATGGCTCAGCCATTCCCAGTCCTTATTCAATCCTGAGTTGATTGTATCTAGTTTGCATATCAATTCCAGCTCAGCAGTCTCTCGTTGGAGTCTGTTTTTGAAGTTTTTCTGTTGTAAGATAGCCACCCGCAGGTCTGTCATTGAATGGCCAGACAGGTTAAAGTGTTCTCCCACTGGTTTTTGAGTATTATGATTCCTGATGTCAGATTTGTGTCCATTAATTCTTTTGCGGAGAGACTGTCCAGTTTGGCCAATGTACGTGGCAGAGGGGCATTGCTGGCACATGATGGCATATATCACATTGGTAGATGTGCAGGTGAACGAGCCCCTGATGGCATGGCTGATGTGATTAGGTCCTATGATGATGTCACTTGAATAGATATGTGGACAGAGTTGGCATCGGGCTTTGTTACAAGGATAGGTTCCGGGGTCAGTGTTTTTGTTCAGTGATGTGTGGTTGCTGGTGAGTATTTGCTTTAGGTTGGGGGGTTGTCTGTAAGCAAGGACAGGTCTGTCTCCCAAGATCTGTGAGAGTAAAGGATCATCTCTCAGGATAGGTTGTAGATCTCTGATGATGTGCTGGAGAGGTTTTAGTTGGGGGCTGAAGGTGACAGCTAGGAGGTGACTTCTGGGTACTCGTCTGGCTCTGTCAATCTGTCCGACAAGCACCTTCAAGATCTCTATCAAGCATTCTTAAAGCTACAGTACCCACCTGCTGAAGTGAAAAAACAGATTGACAGAGCCAGATGAGTACCCAGAAGTCACCTCCTACAAGACAGGCCCAACAAAGAAAATAACAGAACACCACTAGCTGTCACCTTCAGCCATACCATCAGGGGCTCGTTCACCTGCATATCTATCAATGTGATATATGCCATCATTTGCCAGCAATGCCCCTCTGCCATGTACATTGGCCAAACTGGACAGTCTCTCCGCAAAAGAATTAATGGACACAAATCTGACATCAGGAATCATAATACTCAAAAACCAGTGGGAGAACACTTTAACCTGTCTGGCCATTCAATGACAGACCTGTGGGTGGCTATCTTACAACAGAAAAACTTCAAAAACAGACTCCAACGAGAGACTGCTGAGCTGGAATTGATATGCAAACTAGATACAATCAACTCAGGATTGAATAAGGACTGGGAATGGCTGAGCCATTACAAACATTGAATCTATCTCCCCTTGTCAGTATTCTCACACTTCTTATCAAACTGTCTGTACTGGGCTAGCTTGATTATTACTTCAAAAGTTTTTTTCTCTTACTTAATTGGCCTCTCAGAGTTGGTAAGACAACTCCCACCTGTTCATGCTCTCTGTATGTGTGTATATATATCTCCTCAATATATGTTTCACTCTATATGCATCCAAAGAAGTGCGCTGTAGTCCACGAAAGCTTATGCTCTAATAAATTTGTTAGTCTCTAAGGTGCCACAAGTACTCCTGTTCTTTTTTTGATAAACTGAATAAATTGAGCTTCTTAAGCCTAATATCATACTTTTGTTTTCCAGCTCCTGGATCATTTTTGATTGATCCATTGATCATTTTGTGGTCCTCCTTTGAATTCTCTTCTGTGTTTCCACATCCTTCTCAAAGAGTGGACACCAGAACTGGACACAGTATTCTAGTAGCAGTATTACCAATGCTGTGTACAGGGGCAAGATCATTTCCCGATTTCTTCTCAATCCTCCCCTTTTCATATATCCAAAGATCTCATTTGCACTTTTTGTCATGGGGGGGTAATGTCAGGGTGTTCCTCCTCCCCCTTGCTCCTGCCCCCCACTTGGCCCTTCTCCATATAGAGCAGGGTGGGGACACGACAAGGCTCAGGATGGAGAGAGCTGCTGTCTCAACTTCCTGATCTACTTAAAAAGGCAATGTTCTTAGAGTGGTGTCAGCGTATTTAAAGGGGCAATCCGCATCTCTCTCTCTCTTCCACACACAGGGTGTGTGTTCTGTCTGCCATGTTGTCTATGCTCCATTCATGCTGCCTTGTAGAGTGTGAGGCTACATTAACAACAATGTGTTAACCCTTGAGGGCTCAGCCGAGCGCTAGTTCATCATTTAGCAGTAAGGCATTCCCTGGGAAATATCCCACTCTCTTCCACCCTCGAACTTCACCACCTCAACCAAGCTTCACAATCATCATTGTTGTGTACATTATTAAATGGTTTGTTTAAAACTTATACTGTATGTGTGTGTGTGTATATATATATATATATAGTCTTTTGTCTGGTGAAAAAAATTTCCCTGGAACCTAACCCCCACTATTTACATTAATTCTTATGGGGAAATTGGATTTGCTTAACATCGTTTTGCTTAAAGTTGCATTTTTCAGGAACTACAACGTTAAGTGAGGAGTTACTGTACTAAGTCAAATGCCATGGAGAAATCCAAGTATATTATTTTAGTACACTTGCCTTTATCGGCCAGACCTGTAACCTTGTCAAAATACAACATATTAGTTTGACAAGACCTACATTCCATGAAACCATGCTGACTGTCATTAATTTGTTGATAGATTCCCAAATTAACCATTCCATTATTTTACCCAGGATTGATGTCAGGCTAATTGGTCTGTTCTTCCCTGGGTCATCTCTTTTGTCCTTTTAAAATATTGAAACAACATTGGCAGTTCTCTCTTTCAGAGAGCTCCTCAGCTTGTTTCTTTAATACTCTTGGATATAAGTTATCCAGGCCTGTTGATTTGAAACTGTTTAATTTTAGCAGATGCTGCCTCACATCCTGCTTTGTTATAGGTGGTAAACTTTCTAGTCCATCAACATCATCATATGGGATGGATACATTCTCCTGCTTCATTTCAACTACAAAATAGAACTATCTATTGAATATTTCTGCCCTTTCTACATCACTATTTACAATTTTACCACATTCATCTATACCTGACCTAGTTTCCCCCCCTAATATGTATTTTAAATGCTTACTTATTGTCTTTAACTCTACTGGGCATTGATGCATCATTGATTCCTTTAGCTTCCCTTATCATTCATATACATTTTTAAACTTGTAATTTATAGTCATTGCCATTCATTTCCCCTTTTTTCCATCCCATGTATATTATCATTTTATGTTTTATTGCCACTTCCACATCTCCTTTTAAACTAAATGGCTTCTTCCCTGGCTTAACCTTTCTGTGTCTGTGTGAGCTTGGCTTTTTGAGCATCCAGTACAACATCCTTAAATGATCTTGGTGAAAATTGGTTTCGATTTTATCGAGCTATTACCTCTTTATGCATGTGCAGAACATTCTGAACAAGTTATTTTCCCTAAGGGCTAGATAGTGCTGTGTCAGCACAGTCCTGCGTCAGCACAGTCCTGCATGGGGAACAGCATAAAGCCACAGCCACTCAGGGTGAGCAATGGAAGCATTCTGTCTTACAATGCCTTCTGGAGCTCCCTGGTGCTTAAGGGAATGCTGCACAAATTTCTACACCCCTTTAAAGGTTGCAGCATATTATTTCTACCTAATACAAGTGCCTATTCTGCACACCAGGGGAGTAATGAGGGAACAGTCACTGCACTCCCCTAAGCTCAGGTACTGCAATTCTGCTCCGCCCTCATATGGGCCATAGGCGAGGTAGGGTTCCTTCTTCCCACCCCTGTGTACTGAGTTGGAATATGGCCCGGATAGAGGAGTTAACACTCTGACTCTTATGAGGAGTTCCTTACAATCTTTGATGACTACACTATACTGATCCAGTATGCCCACGCTTAGCTTGTTAGATCTACCAGAGTGACAGCACAGGGAGATATTGCTATAAATTTTCTGGTAGACTAGTTTTGGATGGTACAGTAATTCTAAAATTAGATTTTTAATACCAATGTTTTTTCTATTAAAATTTGCACTACATAAAAGGAATTAGAGTAATGGTGTAAAAGCCAGTGAAATAACGCATTTCTGCTCCCTCCTAGGGTCAGGTTTTGAAGCCATGTATTTACATTTTGAACAAATCTGATTTACTTGTACACCAGCTCTTACACTACAGAGATGAGCTTCTTTGAGTGATTTAACTTTTCCAGAGGTCCAGCTTATCTTGTCACAGGCTTGTCTACATGAGGAGATTGAGGCCTTGGCTACACTGGCAATTCACAGCGCTGCACTTGCTGCGCTCAGGGGTGTGAAAAAACACCCCCCCCCCGAGCGCAACGAGTGCAGCGCTGTAAAGCGCCAGTGTAATCAGCGCCTGCAGCGCTGCACGCTCCCTCGCAGCGCTGCAAGCTATTCCCCTCGGAGCGGTGGAGTACTTGCAGCGCTGCAAGAGAGCTCTCACAGCGCTGGCGGCGCGACTACACTCGCGCTTCACAGAGCTGCCACGGCAGCGCTGTGAATCCGCGAGTGTAGCCAAGGCCTGAGTATGTAGCATTTCTGCAATAGCTATTCTTGTATAACTCCTCTGCCTGGATACTCTATTCCAGAATAAAAATGACTTAGTTTTTGAATAATTAGCCCAATTAATTACTCATTAACAATACTTATGAAATATTCTAATTTTATAATATATTTATAATAGTTTATAATTTAATTCATAATTTATTTTATAATTATAAATATATAATTAATAATTACTTTTATTCCAGCATAGAGTATCCACACAGAGGAATCATACTAGAATAGCAAGAGTGAAATAGTTACTCCACTATAGCTAGGCGGTCAATTTCCCTGTGTAGACAAGCCTATAGCATAAGGGAGCACAAGATTTATAAGGATAAAAACTCAGCAGGAGTATTCAGAACTGCTATCATTAACAGGGCAATCGGCAAATGTTGTTGTTCCTCCTATGCAATGAGGCAGTTTCACAAACCCCTGTGGAAAGTGTACAAAATTCTTGGTTTGATGGAAGCATCTTTTTTTGGCTTTATCTTTGTTCCTCAAAGAACCAGTACATTTTATACTAAATAAAGCTCTTTATTTTCACTTTCAAAGTTTTAAATATATCAAAGAGATATATAGCCACATTTATCTCTATAGAAAGCAAGCTCTTTCTTATCTTTAATGTGTTCCCCTCACTGCTGGTATTTATCAGCTCACTTATCCTTCTGTCCTCTCATTATCCCTTTGTTAAGGAATATTTTCTTGAAAGATCTGCTCACCCTTGTCTCCATATGCTCAGCCTTTAACTGTTGGACCATAGCATGATATCAGTACTTTTTTCAAAGGGCAAAGGGCAGTTTGTTGATGCTATATTCCCTCCAGCTTCTAAAGAATCCAAGCATCTTTTAAACATTACCAGTAGCCTTCCTGATCATAAAGAAAGAACAAGTATATATGTTAAATAGACTACAAATAAAAAACTTAATCTGCTATTCAGTAAAATAGCAAAATGACAACATTTTCAGGTATACAGTGTTGTAGCCATATCAGTCCCCGGATAATAGAAAGACAAGGTGGGTGATACCTTTTATCTCTCACTAACAGAAGTCGGTCCAATAAAAGATATTACCTCACCCACCTTGCCTCTCTAATAATGTTTTCATGGCTTTCCAGAAGTCCTAAGGAATTGAATCATTCCATTTGTGCTATCTAGTCATTACAGCAGACGAAAGGGAGCCAGTAGTCCTACATTTTAGTCCTGACACTGCTACAGAATCTCAGTGTGTGACCTAGATCAAGTGTCTTAATGTGCCTCAAAGCTACCCTTCTGTAAAATGGGTATAGCTACACTTCTAACTTACAGGAGTATTCATTTACTGTTTATAAATTCTTGAGATTTTCAATATACTTGCAACTTCATAGTTTCATTATTTATTATAAAACTTGCATATTTTCCCAGCAATAGTTTGGAAAAGTTACTAAAAGAAGAGAAAGAAAAGGGATCAGAGATATCAGTAGTTGTAAGATTATGTAGGAGCTTCAGGGGAAGGATAAGTAAATTTGTTGGTATTAGAGACAGGAACCCAATTAAGAGTTGGAGGTGGTGACCAGAAATAATTTAATGTGGCAGTATTTTGAATAGACTGGAGGATGGAAGGTGAGAAGTCTGGAAAGGAGAATGTTACAGTAATCAAATTCAGAATTGGTATGGGCTGCATGCATGCATTTTAGGGTAGAATTTGGCTCAAGTTGTATGTTACCACATTAGTACTTTGTCATATATTATCCAGTAGAATAACATGAAGGTATACATAGGCAAAACATGCAAGTACACATATACAGTATTTCCAAGGGTTTATAAAAATAGAATGTTTTGCTACTCTTCTTCAGAATACTCATATCTCAGCAAATATTTAGGAAGCAATAAAAATAAAAGCTATTGAAGGAGCTCAGGTAGAGTTTAGGAATCCCTTAATCTGAACCATAAAGTGCTGATCTGCAACAACTAAGGCTTTGAGCACTGAAAACACTTTTAATACCCTTTTTCTAATCTAATACAATGGCACTGTGGGAAGGGGACCATAAGCACTTAATTCTGACAACTTGTATTGAGGCGTGTGAGATGATTCTTGTATGGAATGATGGGCTGATTATTTATTTTATGCTCTTATTACCTAGTTATTGAATTTTTAACTTTTTTTTGTCAACAGTTCCAGTGACATGATCTTTCTCTGTCCATGAGTAACTGTCACAGCAGAAATACCAGAGCAGAATACTATGTATGTGCTACAATATGTGCTAGTTATCTCAGTCGATTTGTAGGACACCAAAAATCATGACTAAAATGTGGTGAAATGGGTTAATATGGATTGCCCTTGGGACTGCTATTTGTCTGGCGTTTCTAACAGGTGGCTCCATAAGACAGTGCTATTAATGTGGAGGAATTCCCAGGGGGAATATGATTTTATTTGCTGTGAGACTATGGGTACATCTACACTACAGCGGGGAGTCGATTTAAGATACGCAAATTCAGCTACGTGAATAGCGTAGCTGAATTCGACGTATCGCAGCCGACTTACCCCGTTGTGAGGACGGCGGCAAAATCGACTTCTGCGGCTTTCTGTCGGCGGCGCTTACTACCACCTCCGCTGGTGGTGTAAGAGCGCTGATTTGGGGATCGATTGTCGCGTCCCAACAGGACGCGATAAATCGATCCCCGAGAGGTCGATTTCTACCCGCCGATTCAGGCGGGTAGTATAGACCTAGCCTAGGATTAGTCAGTGACTGTAGTTGCTAAACCAGTTTGTGTTAACATGGTTTTCAGTTTATGCATCCGAAGAAGTGGGCTGTAGTCCACGAAAGCTTATGCTCTAATAAATTTGTTAGTCTCTAAGGTGCCACAAGTACTCCTGTTCTTTTTATGGTTTTCAGTGTGTTTGTTAAACTGAGCCACAGCAGGTTATTTAGAAACAGGAATGTGGTTTCTCATTTTAAAAAAATTACAAAAACCAAATCTACTTCTTGTGGAGTAGACTTTTGCAGCCACGGTGTTTGGGGTGAGGGGTGCAAAAGGAGGCCTTTGTCTGCCTGCACAGTGCTAACATGGAAAGAATATCACCAGGGGCTTCTTGAGGAGAAAGCAAAGAAACAGTAGTTGCTACACACTTTAAAAGAATATACTCTCTCTTCATGGAATAGGTCTAGAAGACACACAACCCCACCCCCGTTACTCAGCTACGGCTTCTGGTTACTCAGATATAAGCACTGAGGCTGATTGTCCTGTAAGAGTGAAAAAGGGCTCCCTGAGACACCCCTATCCTTTGCACATTCACACAACAAGCAGCCACAGTCTGGCCCTATACTTTCTCAGAACGCCAAACCACATCAGCCTGGTATCTTATCAGCTGCAGAACTAGTTGGGAACGTCTGATTTTTTTAGTTATAAATCAGGTTGCAACTGAGCCTGATTAGGAGCTTGAACTGAAGCTGTCTTTGGAAAGCTGTGAGATTTGATGGAGGAAGTGAAACCCAATTTTCCTATCCTCTTAGCTTGGCATGTGAAATTGTTTTTTTGAAAGAATTTAAACTATGTGATCGAGGCTTTTTTCTTCTTCTTCTTGGAACAGGACTAATATGGAAATTTAGAGGTCTGAGTGATTCCCCTCTGGAAGTTCCTAACATTGCTATCGGTATCATTCCTTTTTATAAATGGAACTGTTACAGTTCTAAGAAGTAAAGTATTCTAAGAATGCACTCATAAAAGATTATGCATACAATGGAATTTTTTTAGCCTCAATGAGAACAGAAAGCTTTGTTTGAGGGTGAAGGGGGGTGGGGGCGATGAATAACATATTTAAATAACTTTTTAAAGCAATTGCTAAAGAAACACCATCCTTTGTATAATGGAATACAACGTGAAACAGTTATCCCCAAAGCAACACACACTGAAAAAAACAGCAGGGGAAGGAGCTTGAAATGATGTGAGATTTATTTTCTTATACTCGTATTTCCATAACCTCATCTCATGACTCAGCATTTCTGATGGAAATGAGCTAGTGTTAAATACATCACTAAGGTACATTAGGGTCTCAGATGAGTGACAGATCTCACAGTTTGGTTACAGTTCCGGTATGTCACACTTGTGGAGCACAACTTCTGCTTCTGCCATGGAGTCCTGACTGCAGAGGCTCCTGAGAAGATGTGCTTAATCAGCATATTGTCTGACTGAACTGGCTATACCCCTTCCATGGGCAGCATCATGGGCCCTATACAGACTTCCCATCAGAGGCGAGGTTGAGGTGCTTCCCTCAGTGGCAACCTCCCCATAGGAGACTGACTTATGCCAGCGGGTGGATTTCAGAGCTCAAAGCCAGCGTTGCTCGAGCTGAGCCATGAAGAAATGTAGATTTTTATGAATATGGTTATTCAAAGTTATCCAATGAATGGTTTAAGAGAATGAATCCCACCCTCTGGGTCATTTGCAAACTATTTGCTATGACAAGTTTGAATGTTTGGTGCTTGAGCTGTATTATTAGTCATCTAGTTGTGTGATACTGTTTCTACATCCAAACTGGATGACACCCAAATCTCCAAAGAGTTTTCAAGACAGTCATGTGAACACTTCTAGAGCAGATACACATTTTCACAGCTATTCATGAAACCTTCCCATTTGCATGAACATCCTCATGAACAAAAACCTACTTATATGAATGTCCATGGATAATGAATGTAATGAGACAAAAATACCATGTAATCAAATTAATAGTTTTACTCAAATCAGTGTTCGCTTTTGCACGGTATTCATCTAGAAACACACACAACTGAATTTCAGTGTCACAAATATATCTTTGGAAATTTGCTATTTAGCAGAGTTTGTTAGATACTCATTTCAACAGAGATAATACACTTAGAACCTTCTTCAGGTTTTCTCATTCCCAGCCATCACATCTGGCAAGCACGTTCAGTTTAGAGAGACCAAAAATGAGAGGTCACTGGAATGTTACAAGCTGCTGTGTCATTGAGAAAAGGGAAGATGGACAGAGGGCTGCTCTGTCCAAAGCTGACACTCCAGTGAGAAAACTTAGGTTAATTTGATACTTCATAAGGTAGTGAGTTCACTGGGGCCATTACTTTGAAGTAAATATACAAGTGTAAATAAGTGTTTGAAATTCCTGTTCTGCTCCTTAAATTTTTCTCTGCCTCCTTAGTTCTTATGCCCTATATTATCTAATTCACTTTTAAAATATACTCTGTGAAATAATTGTCTAACTTTTGTAGGGAAGGTAAGAGTATTCTTTAGGACTGAGGAGTGTTGTGTATGTTTTAATAGTTTTAAACTATTTTATTTTAACCTGATGTCCCACTTTAAAAAAAGGTAGATTAATGTCTAATTACAGTTTATATTTTCCAGTCAGGGTGAGGGGAAGATCCTGCCCTGTACTGTGCAGGAGCATTGGAGGAGGAAGTCAATTCTTACCCTGCATAAGCAGCAAAGCAGAATCTCTCTCTAACCCTCAGGAGAGTGCTAAGAGCAATGCCTGGTTCCCATGTTGGCCTGCGCACCATGTTGTCCATCCCCCTGTCTCCTCAAGGGATGCTGTCTGCTGGCTAGAGGACTGGGCAACCCCTCTCAGCCAGCAACTGCATATACTGTGGTGTGAAGCCAGCGAATGCATGCTCTTTAAAAGAAACATTTTAACCCTCCTTTCCCCTCCCACACACTCCTGTCCCCACTCAAGAATTCATGCCCTGGGCATCAGGATTCAGTGTGCAAAAATTCTCTCTCTCTCTCTCTCTTCTCCATCCCTCCCCGTCAAATGTTTATAATTGTGCCCATCTGAGAGCTTCCTAAAAGGTAAAAATCAAACCCCAGAAAAGGTCAGAGGCCTAATTCATATCTACCATTTCCATCCTCCTCTTCAAGCAACTGGACAGAGCAGGATTAAGCCCAAAAACATTGTTTTCATCTCCTATTAGAAAACAGAAGAGGATTTGGTCCAAACCCGTTGAAGTCAGTGGAAAGATCCTCATTCACTGGGCCTGATCCAAAGCTTACTGATGAGGCTTTAACTCTAGTGGCAGTTGATGTGACTGGTTTGTTCATTTTAAGAATTTTTTTTAAAAAAAGAGGCTTAAACTTATTTTCAAAAGATTGGAATGTTACTGGGTCTAGACCAAGTGGAATTTGGGGGCATAGGAGGAGGTGAGAGGAGCTAAACTATGCAATAAGCCATGTTAGGAAACCTGTGGATTCCTGAAGAGTCAGACTTTTGGGGTCTGTTCCTCCCCTCACTGGTGCAAATCCTGAGTAAGTCAATTGACTTCCCCTGGTAAAAAATTGGTGTAAGTGAGAGGGAAAGCAGATCTGTTGTTATGTACATGTGTGGGGGAACTGTGCTGGGTAAGCTGCAAAGTGCTAGCAGCTGTGTCAATTAGCAAGAGACAGTCTCCTAGTTTTTAATCCAAATACATATATTATTGTCTAACTTTTTAAAAACACCAGTAGGCTACAGTATTTCTTTGTTTAATTGTTTTAGAGTTTTGAAGCATCACTGCAGGGGTCACCCAAAAAAGCTTTCAATTGCTTTTGTGACAAAATCATGTTTTCCATAGTTTTCTCTAGGCATTAACCAAAAGCAAAACTACGAACTTTGTAAGACCATTACACACAAAGGAGAAGGTAATAAAGAAAATTAATTTGGGGGTCTGTGGAGTATCAAGACAATAATATAATGATTGAATTATTCCACTTGAGTACAAATCATGTAAGAACTCTTCATTCACGTAGGAGCAGCAACAGAACATTTCTGTTACATTATACTATGATATAGTGGAAGAGATGATTCACACAAAGGAAAAGGCTAAATTTGTCTAATAAATTGCTGTGAATTGCTCAGCCATCTCCAGATACAAATATTATCAACAGAGTATGCAGTCCGAAGGATAGGTCTGCAAACCAATGGGTGCCATCAGTGGAGTTTTTTCTCTTTCCAGAAACCCTGCTCAAAAATAAGAGGAATTACATAAAACCACACAGTTATAATCAGTACCTTCCCATGTTATGAAAAGTATTTTTACATATGAAAACCCCAGTTCACATAACTGGACTGTACAGGACATTAATGTTGTGCAGTAGACAACATTCCAGAACTGCTACCAGCTTTTGTGCCATTACACTGACGTTGTATTCCATCTCACATTGTGTAATTTGTACCTAGCTAAGATTATTTGCTCTGGCCAATCTGTGTCAGGCAATTGTTGACTCTTTCAAGAATATATAGATAGGTCTCTACATTTGTCTCCTTTATTTCTCATATAATTCTTAATGGCTCCTCAGACTCTGATCCTGGACTTCATCTCGGAAACCACTAGCTCTTCATCCTCCATTGACCCTGGCGTTAGGGATTCCAAGCTCTGCAATATTACTCACTTAACAGCTTCCACTGTACAATCTGTCACATACAATCTTACTAATAAGAGCTATGACTGCAACTGGAAAGAGAGCTCCCAAGTCAGCTATGTTTTAGTTGGATAACGTGTGCCTGATTTATAAGCCTGAGAAAATGAGCATATAATGGAACAGAACTTTGTTCTCCTATTTGGGAGCCTCTAACTAACAGTTCTCAGTGTGACTGATGGGGCAATTTCCCACAATATCCTTGAAGAGACTTATTGAATTAAGTTTAAGTATCTTTGGAGTCCTTTGTATTAAATGCAAAGTATATGCATTATTGTGGGATTGTATGTAACTTCTCTAGTGGGGAAACATGGCCAAGGTAAATCTTGGGAAGTATTATGAATCTCAAAGGACTATTTTAAACAATATGCCAGGCAAGAAAGAACTTTTGGGACAAGAAAAGTTGAATGGGCTTCTTAGGCAGTAACTGGAGGAAGGTGAATACAAATTCCCACCTCCGGATCCAATCTTTTGAAGCTGTGCCCTGAGGAGAGAACTATTGTCTGCTGATTCCCAGACTATGAAGTTCGAAAGCTCAAACTGTATAAAGAAAAGACTGACCATTTCAGGGGTGTTCTTGTTCTGAGAAAACATGGTTGTGAACTTGTAACCATAGAAAAACCTCTTGGTGGGGGCTGAAGGACTGACTGCATACCATTTACGCTATTCATAAGCCATCAGAGAGAAAGCAATGCATAGAGCCTAGCTGTTTAGGCTGTCTGGCTTGCTGGGAATAACGTAGTTTAAGGAACTGTGCAGCCTGGAAAAAAATGGGTCAGGAGGTAGAGGGATAAGGATGTCTACCCAAGAGAGGTGGCAGCTGAGAACTCAGAAACCCAGAGTGGATGCCCTTGTTGGACTATGAGGGTGAAAGACGGGTGCAGTTGCCCTGAACTGTGACACTCAGCACTTAATTTAACTTCTTTTCGTTCTGGTGTTAGTAGCATTATCAACAACTATTGGTTGGAAATACCTTCCCACCATTGTGGTCTGAGATCATGTCTTATCCAGTAAGCAGTGTATGGTCTGGTTAGTGTCTGGCTGGGAAATATCTATGGGAATTCTATTGCTCCGCAGGAAGTGGTTCTGCTGATGTAGTGCAGTAGGTGGCAGTGTTCCTCTTTGATTTAGTGCTGAATAAAGCTAGTAAAAAAACTGGGAGGAAATTATTAAAATTTTAATAAAAAATCTGTCTTTGTTTAGTCTACAAGCTCTAGTGCTGGCTGGCAGTTCTCTAAGACGGTGTTGGGGGCAGCGTACTCTCTGACAGGGCCAGCCCTAGACCAAATGGTACCGCAGGTGAGGAGTGTCTTCAGCACCCTCCCCTCCCCATTTATTAAACTTTTGAATACCTTATTTTTTATTGCATTTGTAACCCATTTAATGACTTTGATTCATGATTTGCATACATGATTTATCCTTGTCATATAAGAGGATAAATTTGCCTGATAGGATTATTCATGCCATATATAATCAGACAAGAAAACAACACCCCAAACCTGGCGCCCTGCAAGCCCAGCACCACAGGCAGTCACCTGGGTCACCTGCCCCTAAATCCGTCCTGCTCTCTGAGGTGCCTTTCACTCAGATGAGCTGTAAAAATCAAAGTAATGGCTGATGATTAGAGCTGATTGGAACATTTTCACTGAAACAAAAGTTCATCAAAGCCAAAGTGTTTCATGGAGACGTGATTGTTTCGATGAAGTTTTCATTGGGAAGTTTCTCAGAGAGAGTGCTTGGGAGAGTTCTCACCCTACAGCCTGGTGGTTAAGGCCTGGCCTGGAACGGGAGACCCAGTTCAAGTCCCTGCTCTACCTGATTCATAGTGATCTGGGCCGAAAACCTCTACTCTGCATGAGGCAGATTCCCACATACCAGGCCACTGCCCTAACCACCAAGGCGCACACATGCTCAGGTTTAGATATGTTTTTGTTTCAGTGCAGATTGAAAACACATTTTGAAATCTTGAAAGTTGCCCCAAAATGGAATTGTCCTCCAGCCAGCTCTTCTGGTGATCATTAAGGATCCAATAACATTTTTTACAAGAGTAGTGGTGATTACCCAGGTATCCTGACAAAATGGTGTGTATTATGGTGTGTGTAATGGTGTGGCTTTTAGTTACCTGCTACAATAAAAATTGAAGCAATAAATGACTGACGAACTGTCCATCATCTGCAACGATGTTTGTTTTATAATTTTGACGAATATATGTTGCATTCATTGAACACTGAAGGAAAATATTGGGTTTCACTTTACTGTTTAAATCTAAGGCTCTGAGACATAACATTATTGTATCTCAAGCTTCCGACTCATGTTTCTATCTGCATTGGGCTAAGGGAATTCTAGTATGTTTGATAAATCATATGTACTTTTGTTATAAAGCTTTCATATAAATTGTAATAATAAAAAAGGTGTTTATTTCAAAATGGAAGGATTTATAACCCAAGGAATCCTGGAAGGATTTCTGCCTCTGAACCTCTCAGAAGTATGGCCTCTGGAGTCATTATGGTGACAGAACAACTCAGTTTTGCACACTGAAAATGAACAGATGTTGAAGCGCATGTAATGTGATATCCAATGAATCTCCCTGATTTGTTTTTCTCTGATGTATTTTTGGAAAGTAGCCTGTAGAGTTGGCAACATCTTTTTTGCTTTCCTGTAATCTATTTGTATCTGAGTTTTGCCAGGACTTTGCAGCATCAGCATTTGTTTCAATTCATTTCTTCTAGGTGGAGTGGCTTGAATACAGGTTTGAGAGTCAGGAGACCTGGATTCTATTCCAATCTCTGCCACTGGTTCACTGTCTGGCCTTGAGCAAGTCACTTCATATCTCTGTGACTGAGTTTCCTATCTGTAAAATGGGGGTAGTGACACTTGCCTTTGTAAAGCACGTTGATACGTGTAGAGCAAAAGGACTATTGTAAGTGCTAAGTATGATTATTATTAGGTTTTTCCTGTGGAGTTAATCAGCCAAGGGAAACAGAACAAAAACTCTTTCCTTTTGCGGTGACCAGTCCTCTCACTCTGCAGCCTTTAGAATACAATAGTATTTCACACACATAGAGATCTAAAAAAAGTATTTGGTCCTGCCATGCGGGCAGGGAACTGGACTCGATGACCTTTCGAGGTCCCTTCCGGTCCTAGAATCTATGAATCTCTGAATCTCTCAAGCTTATTAACTGTTAGATGGGCCAACATGCTAAATATTTACAAGATACAAAAGCACTTTGGAACACTTATTGACCTTTCACTGGCAACATTACAAATTAATATCCTCACATAAGAAAATGTCTACACATTACAATTATTAGAACATGGGGGTTTATACATATGATTCACCTCCTCTTTTTCAAAAAAGAAATCAATTTTATACACTAGCTTATTTAGTTTGAGTATCTAACTTGACCACTGTAAACATTTTCTAATCAAAATCCGGTGTTAGAATGTAACTGATTGTGACCATATTAACTGGCTAAAGCTAATTTCCTTGATCAGACAGACAATGGGTTAAATGGATGGACCTTTTGGCTGCAGGTTTATTTTAACAGGAATGATGACTGTGCTGGTAATCAAGGTTCAAATGTAACTTCCTTCATAACCTATCCTATCTCCTATTTCAAGTCTTCATAACTTTAACAAATAGATTCCTTTCAAATGAAAATATTCCATTCTTGGTTAAAGACAGGCAAATTTTCTGGAATTTTTCAGCAAAATGTATCCATCCATTTTTGAGTAGTGGTGCTATATATTAAAAACCACAATAAAAATGTGCACATGCATAATTCAATATAGTTTAACCAAATGTGTTGAAACTTGGCTTGAAGATCAAGCCGACCCTTTGAAGGATTGTTTTTAAAATTATGAACAGTAAACTTGATTCTTCACTCCCTTGCACCCTGTGTAGGGTGACCAGATAGTAAGTGTGAAAAATCGGGACAGGGAGTGGGGGGTAATTGGCACCTATATAAGAAAAAGCCCCAAATATTGGGACTGTCCCTATAAAATTGGAACATCTGGTCACCTTAACCCTGTGTGATTGTTTACGCCGATGTAAAGTGGGTATAAAATGCTACCATTTTGTTAGTATTTTGTACTTACTTTGCATGAGCAGAAATGAAAATACCAGGCACAAAGGAGACAATTAAGCTCATTTTCTGTTTTTTCAAACATATATTTTGCTGTTAGATTGCTTTACTCAATCTATAGTTTTGATTGAGGGTGCTGAGAAGGGCTTTAGTGTAATGGAAATGTGCAAAGACTTTACGATTCTGGCATGCCTCTACGAACACTTTAGGAAGCCCATGGTGACAGCTACTAGTGGAAATGTGCCCTGCTAAAATCCATATGGCCTAGAGGCATGATCATAAAGCTAAGAACAAACACCCCTGAGTTTTCCTTCCACCTCTGCTACTGATTAGTCTTAATAATACTTTGCACCATACAAATGTTAATTAGGGAGGCCTCACAGCACTACTATGAATTAGGGCATAACCCCCCAATTCACAGATGGGGAAACTGAAGGTTGGAGAAGTTAAGTGACTTGCTCAAGGTTGTACTATCAATTAATATCAGGATTAGTCCCCACTTTCTGCAAGGTCAATGCCTAATCACCAAATCCTAGTACACCCTCTAACTCCACGAAAATCACTTAAACTCTGTCTGTTTTCTCATATGTAAAATGGAAAAAATAGTATGAAGAGGAAGATAATACCCCTTTTTATCATATAAAGCTCTCACTTTGACCAGTTTTCAGGCCACTGCAGGACACCCACTGGATTATATTTGAAGCGAAAACTTCAACAAAGGGTGGGGCATGTGTAGTTTCCAAAAATCCTATGCTGCCTGTAAATTGCTGCACAAACTGAGGGAGACAATAGATATGTGGTTGACAGCTTTTTTTCTCTGTTCTGGGTTTATGGTTTCGGACAACTGGACCAATATTGTGTATGTCAGGTGTAGGTTTAGCTTAGGAAAACTGAGACATAAAGGTATTAAGTAATTTATCATGAAAACATTGGAGCTTGATTCTCCACTGCCTTGCACCTTGTACAGTTATTTAGAACTGTCGAAAATGAGTATAAATAGGTATAAATGGCTACGAAATCAACATTCTCCACTTCCTCACATCAGTGGTAGTGTATTACACTCATTTTGCACAAGCATAATGACTACCCAAGGTGCAAACGAGAATCAGGCTCACTGGAGTTTAGTGGATTAACAGTGAACATAAGAACATGAGAACGGCCACATTGGGTCAGACCAATGGTCCAACTAGCCCAGTATCCTGTCCTCTGACAATGGCCAGTGCCAGGTGCTTCAGAGGCAATGAACAGAACAGAGCTATCATCAGGTGATCCATCCCCTGTTGTCCAGTCAGAGCATCTGGCAGTCAGAGGCTAAGGGACATCCAGAGCATAATGTTGCATCACAGATCATCTTTGCTAATATCATTGATGGATCTAACCTCCATGAACTTATCTAATTCTTTTTTGAATCCAGTTATAATTTTGGCCTTCACAACATCCCTTGGCAATGAGTTCCACAGGCTGGCTGTGCATTGTATGAAGAAATACTTCCTTTTGTTAGTTTTCAAACTGCTTCCTATTAATTTCATTGGGTGACCCCTGCTTCTTGTGTTATGTGAAGGGGTAAATAACACTTCCTTATTTACCTTCTCCACACCAGTCATGATTTATCATATACCCCTTAGCTGTCCCTTTTCCAAGCTGAATAGTCCCAGTCTTTTTAATAGTCCCAGACCTAGTTTTAATCTTACTGAAGTTAGGTTTACCAGCCTGCAATTGCCGGGATTGCCTCTGGAGCCTTTTTAAAAAATTGGCGTCACATTAGCTATCCTCCAGTCATCTGGTACAGAAGTTGATTTAAATAATAGGTTACATACCACGGTCAGTAGTTCTGCAATTTCACATTTGAGTTCCTTCAGAACTCTTGGGTGAATACCATCCGGTCCTGGTGACTTATTACTGTTTAATTTATCAATTTGTTCCAAAACTTCCTCTAATGATACCTCAATCTGGGACAGTTCCTCAGATTTGACACCTAAAAAGAATGGCTCACATGCGGGAATCTCCCTCACATCCTCAGTCGTGAAGACCAATGCAAAGAATTCATTTAGTTTCTCCACAATAGCCTTATCCCCCCAAGTGTTCCTTTAGCATCTCGATCGTCTGGTGGCCCCACTGATTGGTTGGAAGGCATCCTGCTTCTGATGTACTTGCTGTTAGTTTTGAGTCTTCTGTTAATAAATTCTTCAAATTCTTTTTTGGGCTGCCTAATTATAATTTTACACTTGACTTGCCTGAGTTTATGCTACTTTCTATTTTCCTCAGTAGAATTTGACTTCCAATTTTTACAGGATGCCTTTTTGCCTCTAACCACTTCTGTGGTGGTCCTCCAACTATTCTTTTTAATTTGGGGTAGATATTTTATTTGAGCCTCTATTATGGTGTTTTTAAAACGTTTTCATGCAGCTTGCAGGCATTTCACTCTTGTGACTGTTCCTTTCAATTTTCATTTAAGTATCTTTCTCATTTTTGTGTCGTTCCCCTTTCTAAAGTTAAATGATACGGTGTGGGTGTCTTTGGTATTTCCCCACCACATGAGGATGTTAAATTTAATTATATTATTGTTGCTATTACTGAGCAGTTCAGCTATATTCATCTCTTGGACCAGACCCTGTGCTCCATTAAATCAAGAATTATCTCTCCCCTTCTGAGTTCCGGACTAGCTACTCCAAGAAGCAGTCATTAACAGGGTGTAGAAACTTTATTTTTTGCATCCTGTCTTGAGGTGACATATACCCAGTCAATATAGGGTTAGTTGAAATCCCTCATTATTATTGAGTTTTCTATTTTTATAGCCTCTCTAATCTCCCTGAGCATTTCACAATCACCATCATCATCCTGGTCAGATGGTTGATAGTATATTTCTACTCCTATACTCTTACTATTCGAGCATGGAATTTCTATCCATAGAGAGTCTATGGTACAGTTTGATTCATTTAAGATTTTTGCTATATTTGACTCTATGCTTTCATTCACATATAGTGCCACTCCCCCACCAGTATGACCTATTCTGTCATTCCTATATATTTTGTACTCTGGTATTACATGTCCCATTGATTGTCATCATTCCACCAAATTTCTGTGATTACTTATTATATCAATATCCTCATTTAATACCAGGTGCTCAAGTTCACACATTTTGATATTTAGACTTCTAGCATATACAAGAACTTATAAAATTTATCACTTTTAGTTGTGTGCCTTCATGTGTTGTAATCGAATGAGACTTTTGTTCATTTGACTGTTTCTCTTCAGTGGGATCGAGAGTCAGATTGTCATGGTTCTGACCTTGATGCATTGTGTGACCAGTTAACCCAGGGGAGGGCAAACTACAGCCCACGGTTTGGATCTGGCCCACAAGCCCTTTTAAGCCGGCCCTCAAGCTCCCGCTGGGGAGGGGAATCTGGGGCTTGCTCCGCTCCAGCCGAGGAGCAGGGTCGGGGGGGCGCTCCAAGCGGCTCCCGGAAGCAGCCGCATGGCCCCTCTCTGGCTCCTATGCGCTCCAATGGCCCCGCTCCAATGGCCCCCTCTGGCGCTCCCATGGGAGCTGCAGGAGTGGTGCCTGTGGACGGGGCTGCGTGCAGAGCCGCCTGGCCACGCTGGAGCTGGAGAACGGACATGCTGCTGCTTCCAGGAGCCGCTTCAGGTAAGTGCCGCTTGGAACCTCCATCCCTGAGCCTTTCCCCAACCCCTTGCCCCAGCCCTGAACCACCTCACGCCCTCCAAACCCCTCGGTCCCAGCCCAGAGCACCCTCCTGTACCACAAACCCCTTATCCCCAGCCCCACTCTGGAGCCTGTACTCCCAATCAGAGCCCTCACCCCCTCCCACACCCCAACCCCAATTTTGTGAGCATTCATGGCCCGCCATACAATTTCTATTCCCAGATGTGGCCCTCGGGCCAAAAAGTTTGCCCACCCCTGAGTTTAACCTCTCTGTGCCTTTGTTTTCATAGCTTTATAAATTATTATACACTACACAAATAATACACTACACAATATAATACAAACAGGAATTTCTCAAGTAAAATTTAAATGCAGTAAATTTCAATACAGTACATGCTATGTTCATACATGGCTTTAGTCTTAAGTTTCAGTGAGATCTACCAGTGAACCAAGTTTAAAGAAATTTGTTCAGAGTTTTTAAAGTTAAGAATAATTAAAGGCAGTAAATAGAAACTTTTTCATTTGGATGTTTAGAGCCATTTAGAAAGTTGACTGTGAACTTTTTAGCTTTAAGTGGATTTCACTTGTAATATTTGTGTTATGGGCATTATTCATTCATTCTGTTCAAAGTTAGTGTGTTTTAGAATATTGCGTCATCTCAAAACCTGCTCTGCAGAAACATTGCTCAGCCATTAGATCACTCTGTTGTTAGAACATCATGATTTTCTCTTGTCATCTGCTATCAATTCACTGGTTCCTAAATCCTCTATCCAGCACTCCATCTCTGCAGGTCAGCATGGTGTTTAGATGAAGCAGGAATTGTGGAGCATGGTTGTCAGAAATTGCTCTCTGATGCACCCATATGTTTCTTATGAAATCGCCTACGTATTGAATAAGTATATGCAAGCACAGTAGCTCATTGCAAGATTAAAAATAATATTTGCCCCAAGACAGCTGTCATAACCTACTCCTGCTTCATTTCACTTTATGCTATATAGATAATTTCATAAACATTTATTCATAGAACATATACTTAGCTGAACCCTTGTGCATATGTGAGTCATTTATTCTTGAATAGAGTAACATTCACTATTCAGTAACCAAAATATTATATAACCACTTCAAGAGTTGTCTATTTGGGGAAAAACCCTAATTAATTTCTGGCCTTTTCTTTCATTTTCCTAAAAAACTTTAAATTGTGATTCTACTTTCACAAGCAAAAATGGCACCATCTTACAAAGCTGCTGCTTGTGTATGTCAAAATCATACAGACAAAAAAGAGTAAAAAGCAGTAAACCCCTATTAACCTTGCAGAGCCAACAGCACTGAGAGAGGGAGTTGGAGTCTGTTTCATCATGTGTGACATCAACAGAGTTATCTACTAAAGTCTAATCAATTGCCCATTGAAGGCAAAGGGACTGCACAGGTGTCCCTGAGGGCTTAATTTGCTTTGCAATTGCTTTGTTATTGATGACAATGCATCAGAAAGAGAGTACCCAGCTTGACTCTCAGAACTCAGGCTAAATTTGCAGGGCTGGCAGTTAGAAAAAACATCCTTTTACTTGTAAACTCATCTAATTTAATTAAGAGTCACTGAGATACAATAAATGTGGACCGATGGTGCCAATCCAGAGGTATGAAAATTTAAATTGGAACTAGGATGTACTGGAAAAACCCATTGGGATCTTGAGTCTGCCAGTCTTTACTTGGTGAGAAACGGGGAACATGGTACCCCAGCAGAAGTATGCAGTTCTCTAATCTGAGTAGAAGTGATGTATTAAGCCCTGGCCATGCCAGCTCCTTTACAGGGTGAACAAGACAGGGAGAATGGTCAGAGAATGAGTGTTTATGAGGGGACATGGGTCTGTGTTTAAATATATTCTTCCATATTAGGCTTTCCTAATGCTACTAGGCAGTAATAATTTGGTGGCCACATAGCAGTTTCTCCTGTTCTCCCTACCCTCTTCATCAGAGATTACTCTGCACTTACATGTGAATGAGTGTCACAGGTGCAAGGCTCGCTGCACCTCTGCCCCTCTTTGGTCTCTCTGAGTGCACTCTCTCAGGCCTCATGCCTTTACCTCTCCTGGGTTGGAATTCTGCAGTTCTTCTACCCAGAAACCAGGCCCTGGGTTAGAGTACATTGTGTATCAACCGCGTTTATCCAGCAGGCCTGAGTAGGTTTGGGTACCTGCAGTTATTCCCTTTGGGAGCTTGTGAGCAGCAGGGAAAACAGTGATCAGGCGGTCTTCTCAACCTAACCCATAGGAACATAGTAATAAGAGAAAAGGCATTTTAAAACAACAAAAGGTCTACACACGTGTCTATCTTACCTAGAGTCTTACCATCCTCCCAATGGGACCCTGGTAGGTCTAACTTACCCCAGACCACCGCACAGCATGCTCTGGGTTCTCAGTCTCAAAAACCTGCCCCTCTCTTGAGGGAATATGTGTCTCTTTAGACTCAACTGGCTGCATTCACCTTCCTCTGCCCCAGAAGGGGACTGATTCATTCCTGGGGAAACCTGTCTGGCAAGCCCAGCATCAGTGGAAAGGACTCTTGCTTTGTGTCTCCAGTGTTCGCTGAAAAGTGTATATCTGGGTCCACCTGCCCCTTCTTGGGTTCGTTTCCTGACAATCATGTTACTGAATTAACTCAATGTATGCATACAGCAAACGTCGCAATAACCAGGTCAGCCCACACTATTCAGACATTACTACTGGCAGCTCCAAATCTGACAACACTACAAAATTGGAATGTGGTAGCCTCTGTGCTATACTGTAGCTCTGCAGCGATTCTGCTGTTCTCAGAAAAGCATGTCAGGCCAGATACATGTGGCCCAATGCATTTGAGCTCAGCGATCCTGATAATAGGATGTGGTTTGATCCAAAGTGGGACATATGAGTCTGATTTGCCATCTGCAAAAGAGTTCCACAGTTTTGCTTACATTACCCCTTGGCACCTTTCACAGGCTGAGACCAGGTCTACACTATAAACTTACAGAGGTATAACTATGTCGCTGAGAGGTGTGAAAACTCTACGCCCCAGAGCGATGGAGTTATACCGACCTAACCCCCTGTGTACACACCATCGAAATAGCTACCACTTCTTGTGGAGGTGGAATACCTATGCCAACGGGAGGAGCTCTCCTGTCAGCATAGGCAGTGTCTTCAGTAAAGCACTGCAGTGGCACAGCTGCACCATTTCAGCAAAGTATAAACCTTTCACCAGTACTTCGTGAAATTCTTTAAGGGTCTGATTTCCCGCGCCCCCTCTGTATCTCTCTCCATATGTCATATGCCCCATATTTTCCCTCACAGGCACTATGTAAACCACCCCTTCTGGTCAAAAAGCACTGGATGGGATCCCCATCAGGGCTTTTCGGCACTGCTGTTGAGTCAGGCAAAGGGGTCAGTACAAAGCATGTTTGCCTCCTCTCCCTACTAGACGGTCTATACTTGCTGCCGCCACAACTCTCCTGGCCAGTGGGATGCTTCCAATATTTTAACAAAGAAGTGCCCTTTATCGTATGTTCAACCCTCTGTGGTAGAAGAGGAGTAAAGGATTGGAAAATCTAATTGGTTTTCCCATTAAAATATCCCTCATAACCTAAGAGAGAAGCAACACTGTTTGGCAAATAAACATATATGAAGTGCCAATTTGCTGGACATCGTTTAGACTTTGTTCCTGATGAATATATTGATAGCATAGCTCAATGCACTCTTTGTGTAATCTGAGCCAGGGTGTGTGTGTTCAAAGTACTGTAGATCATGTACAGGAATGCCGGGGAGGGTATCATTCCTTTTGAAAATTCTGTTCCTGACCCTTGACTTGGCAGAACCTGCTGCATTTCAAAGGCAAAATATTTGCTCTTAAAAATACCTTTGTGACTTTCTGAGCCCCCGGAGGATGAATTGTCTCTGGCAGGGGTGGTTTAACAGTATCCAGAGAGAGGGTGAAATTCATCAGAGTCCATGAAATCATCCCAGCTTTTCCCTCAGTTTGGTGGCAGAATTTTGATACGGAGCTCCCAGGAGGCCAAAGAGCCACCACCACAGCCTTCACTTTTGTTGGCCTTTCTAAGGGAGAAAGACTGAGTTCAAAACTTAACCTGGAGTCCCCTGTGTGGTAGCTTATTGTATTACTTTGAGGCCAGCACTGCTACTGCCTGGCCCTGAGCAGCAGCAAATGTAGCTGCCAGGAGGTGGCTATGGAGTAAGGGAGGTAAAGCTAGAGAGAGTTGCAAAGAAATTCAGGGAGAGAAAGGTCTGAGGGAAGGAGTGGAGAAGGGGAGGCTGGACCATACTGGGAAGAGAACCAGGGGCAAGGAAGGAGGAGAAAAGGTTGGGGAGTAGGAAAGAGGTATAATGCTGAAGAAAAACTGATGAAAAAGAGAGACTGGACTGAGAGAAACAGAGAGCGGGAGGAAGGGGAAAGCTGCAGGGACCAAGAGAGGAAAGAGGGTCTTGTGGCTAATGCACAGAGCTGGGACTCTGTCACTGACTGGCTGTGTGACCTTGGGAAAATCATGTCATTTTCTTGCGCCTCAATTACCCATCCATAAAATGGGGAAAATAATACTGTCGTATCTCACAAGGAGGTGAAAGCACCGTAAGATTCTTGGATGGAAGTATTAGCATTAATGTAGTATTTATTAGATACTGGTGAATCAGAAAAAACTTGCTCACTTCACTCACATCTGCAACAGCATCACTCAAGTTGCTGCTTAGGATTCGGTAGCTATGTTCACAGATCAAAAGGCATTATATTAAGTGTCATTTACAATATATTCCCTAATGCAAAAACAAGTCTTTACATTTATTCCTTGTAATAATCCTTACTCCCTTCTGCCTGTGGTAAATATTTTAAAGCTACGTGTTTATAGTGTTCATAGTGTTCAGATCATGTGAGTTTCTGTTAAATCACTTTTGAACATTTAGTTTTGTTTAAATTTTTTTGTTCTTGTTCTAAGTTCACATAGGTACAAGGAAAATCCTTAATATTTTCCGTTGTGTCAGGTGGTGCAAATGCCATTAGAAATTATAGGAATAGTTCATCCAAGTATTTCCCATGCTATTCCTACTGCCAACATCCTTGAATGCTGAATGAACTAAATTTCTTATTTAAGAGCCAAAGTAAATATTTCTGCCACTTACTGCTGAGGGTTAGTCTGCTTCCAGTCTAAGCTACAGTAATGATGCACCTTGAAAAAGAAATAATTGACTAATGATCCTCATCCAGAATATATTAAGGGCCTGGATACATATTGGTCATCAAGGATATATGCTCTGAATATGCATAGAAAGGGAGCTTGTGTTTAACAACTAAATTATTTGTATTTGATCATTACATATACAGAGATGTAAGCTTCAGCATGACTTAGTCTGTTCAGCCTTCTGTATCCAGACCCCACCGTCCTTTACTCTCTGCAGCCACAAACCACATCCTTACACAACAATGGCAGCTGCTCCAGGCGTTGTGTGGTGTAAAAATTTTATCAGCATGAGTTTGGACATTACAGGTCATCCCAAACTCATGCTAATAAATCTTTTGTACCACACCACCATGAACTTTCTATATGCCACATCTGCTTTGGAAAATGCATTTTAGGAATATTTTAGAGCATTGTGTTGGAATTATTTCCTGTAACCCTCCACCTGTTATATCAGGTGCTTTAGTTGCCGTGAGTCCAACTGTTCAGGGATCAGAAGGAGAGAAAAACTAAAGCTAATAAAAGTAAAATGCCTCCAAAAATTACCAAAAATAGACTTTCTATGTGTAAAAATGTCACCAGCTTTTTTTAAGAACTAGAAGCAAGTGTTGGATCCCATTGGAGGCACTGTGCCTTTAAGAAATCTGATAGTGGCACATGCTAGGAAAAGAACTGGCTGGATCTGACAGGCAGAATGATCTCTAACCAAGCTACAGTAAAGGTCTGTTTGTTGGAACCTCCTGTATTTTAGCTTTGCGTTGACTATCTCCATGCCCCATGCCGAAGTAGGGATGTTACATGGTGTCAGCGAAGTTAGCCTGTACATCCAATGGTGGTAGGAAAGAAAAAAAAGGAAGGCAGCAACCAAGCGAGAAAATCGATTCTTTGAGACCCCCAGTACCCACTAGCCCTACATGAAAATCATGATGAAAACCAGAGATGGTGAGAGTTGTTTCATGTACTATGCGTGGGTAACAATAGGAAAAGATTCCATGCTTGTAAAACTAACTGGCTCTTTATTAAGAGAACTATTTATAGATGTGCTGCAACAACAGGTAGCATTCTGCCATGTGCACATAGACTGACTTTCTGCTGCCTCCACCAAACTCCAAATTGGAGTAGTAATCTAATGTAATTTGGGTCATTAGAAGTGAACAGGTCTGTTCTGACCTTTTCCCAGGGTCCTGGTTGGGATTTCATGAGGCAATCAAGTCTCGTTCTGTTGCCTGTCACTATATTCTTCAATACATCTTGCACTGTTCCATTTATGCTTTTACTTGGGCATTCATGCCTGGCCTGTAGATATCTCTCTGGCTTGTCTCCCACCTGAGAAGCTTGTATCCATCCCATGATGTCAGCTCTTAAATCTGCTGGGATTACTGCTCACAGAGCCGGCTCCAGGCACCAGCCTGGCAAGCAGGTGCTTGGGGCGGCCACTCCGGAGGGGGCGGCACGTCCAGCTATTCGGCAGCAATTCGGCGGACAGTTTCACTCCCACTCGGAGCGAAGGACCGCCCGCCGAATTGCCGCCGCAGATCTTGATCGCGGCTTTTTTTTTTTTTTTTTGGCTGCTTGGGTCGGCCAAAACCCTGGAGCCAGCCCTGACTACTCAGTTCCTTCTAAACAAAATAGAGCCAGAGTGTAAGGCCAGAAGGGACCACCAGATCATCTAGTCTGACCTCCTGTATATCACAGGCCACCAACACCACCCAGATCTCTCACACTAAACCCATCAACCAGAATTGGACCTCAAGGTGTTACAGCCCACAGGAGACTAAACAATTGTGTGCCACAGGCAGAGAACAGAGGTACCAATGTGCATCGGTGCCTGAGTCCCCTGCAATGACAGGGAATTGATTAAGTGATATATACCCATATGATTGTGGCCAGTGACCCTCGCTATGCTGGTAGATGAAAACCCCCAAGGTCACTGCCAATCTGACCTTCGGGTAAGATTCCTTCCCAACCCCACATATGGTGATCAGTTTGACCCTGAACATATGAGCAAGAACTAGCCACGCACACACCTGAGAAAAAGAATGCTCAGTACCACCTCAGAGCACTAGTCCACCCCATCCCTGTTCCATCTCCAGCCCTTGCTATCTCAGAGGCTTCAGAAGAAGGAGGCAAAAAAAGTCCAGGATATTCTGGGGAAAAACTCTCCTGCTGATCCCTATCAGCTCACATCCTGAAACGTGAGATTTTTAGGAACATAAGACATGCACCGAAGTCACCCCCAGAGCTGCTCAGCCCAACTCCCCAACACTACAAGCAAGCCCATCAGACAATCCCACTCATAAATTTGTCAAGCTCCAAATCTCCAAATGACTGCTAATAAAAGGATTTGATCAATGACCATCCTGGGATTATCCCAGTTCAGTGGAATAGCCAAAAAGGCAACACATCCTAAGAAGTTATTGCTCAGAAACAAAGAGGAGTCAGGGGCAGGCCCACATTTGGTACTGAGGGAATACACCAGTGATTGACACATTCCATCACCTGCACAAATATTCTTGAGAAGGATGTTCCATTGTAGCAACACTAAGCCGGAATTTGTCCCCACAACTCCTACTGGGAGTCTGTTCCAGAACCTCACTCTTCAACCTAAAGGAACCCAGGAAGCAAGACAGATACAGACCGACTGAGAATGCAGGCATCACAGTCAGCGTATATACTGTGGAAAGCAGCACGTAAAGCAGAGAGCAAAAATGTCCAGCTTATGGGCAGCTCTGCAAGGGGTGTGGGAAACAGAACCATTTTATGTCCCAATGCCTCAGCTACCTCAAGAAGAAAAAAGCAGCAGTACATTCAGTGATTAAGGATGTCGACTTCCAGTGAAGAAGACTCTGAAGTGTAACATTAGCAGATTCAAAGACTCTTTAGTATTCATGGACTGGTGAAGAAGGCTGTTGGCCATTCAACTGCCATATTTGCAACTATTTTCTTAGATCAGCAACCAATTCAATTCCAGCTGGACTGTGGAGCCAGCTACAATATAATCCCATCAGCACTGATAAGCAGCAATACTAGACTGGAGAAATGGGTCCAAGTGCTGGTGATATACAATGAAATCATTCTGAGGCCAGCTCCAGCTGTCAATAAAGAACCTGTGAAACAGAGATGCTATTGCCTGGAGTTTATAGTAGTTCATACCCAAGAGTACCTCCCATTGCTGGGCAGCAGAGCCATGCAAGTCATAGATTTTATCATAGTACAACACCAGGATATCCTCAACAAGAGAGAGAAGAGGGAGAACAGTCACCATGGGCCCTGTCCAGCATTCTAACAGAATATAAGGACACAATTCAAGGAGATGGACACATAGAAGGTAAACTGAAGATAGCAATAATCCCCCACTTAGAGCCCATGAGACTACAAAACCACCGAGTTCCAAGAGCCACTGAAGAAGGAGTGGGCAAACCTGCAAAGAAGCAGTATCACTACACTCAACAAAACTAGCACAAAGTGGAGTAATGGTGAAAAAAACTTTAGGTAAACTGAGGCTCTACATTGACCCCAAACCACTTAGCAAAGCATTGAAAAGAAGTCACTATCTATTACAAAAGAAAGTTCACTGTTAAGAATGGGTTCTGGCATAGGGAGCTAGATGAGCCGTCCAGCCACCTGACAACCTTTGCCACCCCTTTTGGCAGGTACTGTTTGGTATGGATGCCTATGAGTTTCAGCCCTGCCCTAGAGGAGTTCCAGTGTAAACTGAACCAGGCATTAGAACGACTTCCCGGCATCAAGACTGTAGCTGATTATTCTTATTGTAGGGGAAGGAGATGTCAGGAAGAGGCAATCCAGGACTATACCACCAAGCTTTGACAACTTCTAAACAGGTTCTGGGAGCAGAATACTAGGACGAATGCCAACAAACCATGGTGCCCTACATTAGACATCTGTTGATTTGAGAGGAACTCCGACCAGACCCTGAGAAACTAGATACATTAAGGAAATGCCCAGACCAAAGGATGCAAAGGGAATTCAATTTATAAAGACAGTCAACTACCTTTCCAGATTCTGTGCACACTTATCAGAAGCCTGTGAACTCTTGAAACAGTTAACATACAATGATGCAGCGTGGGAATGGTCAGAGATCCAAGAACGGGCATTTACAAGAGAAAGGAAATCATAAGCAAGGCACCAGTCCTAAAGTACTACTAACCCTGTGGAGCAGCTACAGTTTTATGCATCAGAAGGAGGCCTAGGAGCAGTGCTGATGCAAAGCCAGCAGTCCATAGCATTTGCTAGTAGAGCTCTGACAGACACAGAAAGACGATGTGGCCAAATAGAAAAGGAGCTACTGGCTGTGCTCTTTGTAATGAAACAATTCCATCAGTTCACCTTTGGGAGCAAGGTGGATGTGCAGTCTGATCACAAGAATTAGAAAGCTTCATGAAGAAGCCACTGCTGAGTGCATCCAAATAATGACAACATGTGTTATAAATAAATAAATAAATAAATAAATACATGAAATAAAATAAAATAAATTAATGGAGATATCCTATCTCCTAGAACTGGAAGGGACCTTGAAAGGTCATCGAGTCCAGCCCCCTGCCTTCACTAGCAGGACCAGGGCTGCCCAGAGGATTCAGGGGGCCTGGGACAAAGCAATTTTGGGGGCCCCTTCCATAAAAAAAAGTTTCAATACTATATTCTTGTGGGGGCCCCTGTGGGACCTGGGGCAAATTGCCCCACTCCTTCTGGGTGGCCCTGAGCAGGACCAAGTACTGATTTTGCCCCGATCCCTAAGTGGTCCCCTCAAGGATTGAACTCACAACTCTGGGTTTAGCAGGCCAATGCTCAAACCACTGAGCTATCCCCCCCCCTTCTTTTCTCTCAGTTACTGAGACTCCATCCCTAAAAAGTGAGACTAAGGTACTGCTCAGGGAAGCCACTACTGGTGGCACATACACAGAGCAGGGCAGAGTACAACACTGATGGCTCTGTGGAATCGGAGATCTAGTTTATCAAAATGCTGCAACTCCTTCATATCTCTGAAGGGGGGCTCCACATAACCTAATGAAACACTGAACAGGCTGGGGTGCTACATGCAGGAGAACAATTCATACTCCAGGGGTGGCCAGATGGCAAGCAGCACGTGCCACAGGAGGTCATCCCTTACTACCAGGTGAGAGATGAGCTGTGCATTCAAGAAAGATGAATTAAAGGTGCTATTAGGATGATCAGGAGAATGAGGGCCCTATTTTATGAGAGGAGATTAAAAAAACTTGGCCCTTTTAGACTAGGGAGGGAAAAGGCTGAAAGGTGATGTGATTGCTCTCCATAAATACACCAGGGAGGGGGGTTAACACTAGGATGGTGAAGAATTATTTAAGTTAAAAGATAGTGTTGGACAGAACAAGTTAGTATAAACTGGCCATGAATAAATCAGTCTGGCCTCAGAATGATTTCATTGTATATCACCAGCATTTGGACACATTTCTCCAGTCTAGTATTGCTGCTTATCAGTGCTAATGGGATTATATTGTAGCTGGCTCCACAGTCCAGCTGGAATTGAATTGGTTGCTGATCTAAGAACATAGTTGCAAATATGGCAGTTGAATGGCCAACAGCCTTCTTCACCAGTCCATGAATACTAAGAGTCTTTGACTCTGCTAAAGTCACACTGCAGAGTCTTCTTCACTGGAAGTCGATATCTTTAATCACTGAATGTGCTGCTGCTTTTGTCTTCTTGAGGTAGCTGAGGCATTGGGACGTAAAATGGTTCTGTTTCCCACACCCCTTGCAGAGCTGCCCATAAGCTGGACATTTTTGCTCTCTGCTTTACGTGCTGCTTTCCACAGTATATACGCTGACTGTGATGCCTGCATTCTCAATCGGTCTGTATCTGTCTTGCTTCCTGGGTTCCTTTAGCTTGAGCCTGTGTACTTGTTCAGCACTAGTGGCTGTTATTGTTTCAATCCATTCTCTGGACAGTTCAGCTTCCCTTGCTATTTGGAGGGATTTATCTAAGGTTAGATCTCTTGCTCTCAACAATCTCTCCTGTAAGCTGGAATCGCATGTCCCACAAATGATCCTATCTCTAATTTAGGGAATCTTCAGTGTCTCCAGAGTTGCATATGAATACCAGAGTTCTTGTGTCTGTAACGTATATATCTATTCCATCTTCTGCTTCTTGGTTTTGTGTAAAAAACAAACAACGAAACCCAGTAGCTATCTCTCTACAGTCTCATTCTGTCTGGGGGTCACAGTACTCATCAAACATCTTTATCAGCTGTTCCAGTGTTTCAGGCATTACTCCTGGCAACAGTATCTCACCTCTCATTCTTTTTCCCCAGTGAGATGGTAAAAAAAGCTTTGCCTTAATTTTCTCATCTTTATCCCTCATGGTCAGCTCTGTATACAGACCCAATTCTTGCTTCCATGTTTGTGCAAGGATTTTTGTCTGGAAATCCAGCATTCCCAGTGGTCTGAACCCCTCTGTGCTGTCTGTTTGCTCTCTTTCTAGGTGCTGCTTTGTTTGTCTGTTAATCATGTTCTTTTCTTTGCTGTGGGTTTCACAAGGCTGACTGCTGCAACCTCATTTCACATACCATGTGCTGAATAACGTCATGAAAAGACTCCATTCATGTAAAGCTAAACTCTTTATTGAGAGAACTATTTAGAGGTACTACAACTGCAGCTAGCATTCCAGCTATGTGTACACAGACTAACCTCCTCCCACAACCTCTTCCCTCCTGCAACCATAGCTTTTTCCTTCGAATTCCATGCCGGTTGCTACAGGAGGAATCGAGCAGCACTTGGAACAGAGAAAAAGCCCCAGAAAATGCAAATATGATCCTCTTCATGGTGCTAGGGAAGATGCCCTTGAGATGTTCAATATTTTTGTCTTCACTGGTGGTAAAGCCTAGCACATAGATGAAGTAAGTGCAAAGTTTAGAGAATTCCATTTCCAACCTAGAAGTATGGTGTCCGAAAGAGAGAAAATCAAGTAGCTATGAATTTGGCCCCAAATGAAATGATCCAGGTCAAAATAGACTTCAGTATTACAGAGGAGTGACTAAGTCAGGCCTCTTAGGGTATGTTCACACTGCAATTAAAAACCCACAGCTGGCCCGTACCAGTTGACTCAGGCTCGCAGGGCTCGGGCAAAGGACCTGTTTAATTGCAGCGTAGATGTTAGGGCTTGGGCTGGACCCTAGGCTCTAGGACCGTGCAAGGTGGGAGGGTCCCAGAGCTCAGGCTGCAGCTCAAGCCTGAATGTCTACACTGCAATTAAATAGCCCCTTAGCCCAAGCCAGCTGGCACAAGCCAGCTGCAGGTTTTTAATTGTAGTGGAGACATATCCAAAGTGATCCCGAACTCACACTTCAAAAAGGGATGGATATATGCCATACAGCAGGAACCACAAGAGCCCATCTCCAGGCCATGATGAAGGCCAGTACAGTAGAGAAGAGATTACATGTGACCAAATCAGTAGCTATGTGAGCTGAAACCTTAAAAGATGACTTTGAGGCATGCTTTGTACAAGAATCAAGGCCAGAGCAAGAGCAGTAATATACTGGCCTAGTATATCTAGGGATAGTGAGAGTGAGACCCTAAGAGAAGGATGCTCATTATGTGCACACAGCTGTCACAACAATCTGAGAGAGACACTGTGGTCATACAAGGACCCTGATTTGCCATAGAAGAAGCTGGGCACTGATTTCTTTGAATATCAATCTTGCCCATTCTCATTGCTGGTTGATTATTTCTCTGTCTATGGGTGCTATGGCTCCTGGATAAGACTTCCAGTTCAGTGATTGCCAAACTAAAAGCAGTGTATGGTCATAGTACCCCAAGGCACCTAGGGAGTGACCGTGTCCCATTAGTGAACCTAACGTTCCACAGGACTACTAAATAGGGGGGATTTGATTAATGACCATGCCAGGATTATCCCAGTTCAGTAGAATGGCCAAACAAGAAATATAGAGGAGCCATGCTGCCACAACAGCTGAAGATTGCTGGGGGGGGGAGGGACCAACGCAGAGTCACAGTGCCTGTGCTTGAAAGGCCCCAACCTCCTGTGGATCCCGTGTGATCCATGCAGGCCTGAAGGAGAGTCCCCTGGCTCATTCCGTGCGGGAGAGGAGACAAACCCTGCCCCTCAGCAGAACAGTTGCAGAGGAGTTTCACCGAGGGATCCTTGTGGCAATCTCCCTCACCCTTAGTCTCCCTCCACAGGTTTCTATCCTTGTGTTATTTGGCAACCCAGTTTTTTGCAACTTCTCCAGGCACAGACTATTTAAATGCCACGTTTCATGTTTCAGTGTTTAGCCATCTTTGAATAATTGCCCTGGAAATAAACCTGAGAACCATTTTTTTTTTACAGTGGACAAAATATTCAATATGTTTCTTGTTCTCACATAACTAAGAAATGGTTTAACAGTTTGTTGCTTAAACTTTCAGAAAAATTCACCTTTGGTTGGATACCAAGCATGGACATTTTCAGCCAAAACCCCAAATGTTTTACAAAGTTCATGAGCAAATGAATACAGGGGTTTATTATGGAAGTTTGCAATCTTGCCTATAACAGGCATGAATAGCACCAACTGAAATATACATGTCTACACAATATAGACAGGACCGGAAGCACAACCTATTATTAAGGTTTCCCAACATTTCCAGTTTTAGGACCCTGTTTTCAGATGCTTATAATTTTGCCAAACCATTTGGGCTGGAATTTCCCTTATCAGATACCTGCCTCAGGCTGAGTATTTTTTGGAAAATTTCAGTCAAAACAGTTCAGCCATTTATGAAACCAAGATGAGGGGAAAATACATTGTTTTGCCCATTTCTGGCAACCTTTCCTTTGAAAACTCTACCATCCGTAGGCTTTGGCAGAGGAGTGGACTTTGTGTCTGAGATTTGCCTGTTGTTGCCCCAAGAAAATCTGCCCAAATTTGGCCAAGTTCTAAGTCTTTGAAAAATTAAGTTCACACATGCTCTGTAGAGACTTGCTAGAGCTTAACAAATAAAATTCCTGTAGACTCCATTTGTGCAGAACATACATCTGTCCAGGGCTGAGACGCTCTGGGCTGCTGGGTCCAGGTGCCAGGTCCAGACACTGGAATGGAGAGCAGGAAGATGGTCTCTCCTGTGCTCTCAATGACATTTTTTCCTCTCCCCTCTCCCCCGCCCCAATGGATGCAGACAGCATGGAAGTGGAAGCTGCCTGATTCGAATGCAGAGGAGACAAGAGCCAGACCTGCAGGGGGCAGCAAAGGGGAGTAGATTGGAACAAGGAACCTGAGGGAGAAAACTGGGACTGGAGGCTGGGCAGTAGGGGAGGGGAACACTGGGATTAGGAGCTGAGGTGGAGACTCTGACTGGCTGGGCAAGAAGACTGGGACTGGAAATTAGGGAGGGAAATCAGGGCAGACCGGGAGCCAGTAGGTGGTAGGGAGACCGTGATCACAGGAGGAACTGGAGGGAGTCTGGGCAAGGGGACTGAGAACTAGTGTAATGGGGGAAAAGAAGTAAGTGGTGAAGGGAGACAGATCTGAAGAGGAACCATAGTGCAGGTGTAGAATTGGGATTGGCTGGACAAAGAGACTGGGATAAAAAACCCAGGCCGTGGACAGGGAGCTAGTGAGGTGGGGGAATGTGAGCAGAGGTGTGGGTGAGTGGAGGCTGTGGGTCGTGAGAAACTGATCAGCTGAGGAGCCAGGAATGGGGGAACTGGCTGATCAAGGAGATTGGGACTGGGAACAGAGGAGTGGGACACTGGGACTGAGGCAGGGGATCGGGAAGAAAGAAAGAAGAATTGGTTGGGCAAGGAGACTAGGACTGCGATGAGACGCCTGAGGAGTGGAGACTGGTACAGGGACAAGGAGTTAGGGATAGGGAGGAGACATGAGTAGGACAGGAACAGTTTAGAGGGGACAGGGCAGAAGGGATCATGGTTGTGGGGAATTGGCAAAAGAGTATTAGCTCACTAGTGCACATTATTCTCCAGAGGCTGGAATGGAACTTCACATTCCTGAGTCTCACCTGCTGTGCTGTCAGCAAATATTTGTAAAACCTCTTGTAAAGGTCCATCCCCCTGTAGTGCTGGGGAGGGGTGGGGGGCAAATTGGTATTATTTGTATCACAGTAGTGCCTAAAGACCCCAGGTGAAATCAGGGGCCCAATGTGCTAGGTGCTGTGCAGACTAGAGCTATGCAAATAACTGATTTATCAGTTTGGTGGACAAATTGAAAAGTAAATATATATATATATATGTGTGTGTGTGTGTGTGGTGTGTGTGTGTGTGTATATATATCATTTGGAGTTTAACAAAATGTTTAGTTTTGTTCTTGAGTTTTTACCTTTAAAAAAAAATCAAAGCAAAGTTGTTTTGAATCAAAAACTCAAAACTTTTTTGACTTTTTCTGAATTTGTATTTTGTTTTTTGTCTGAAAGAATTGAGTGAATGTGACACAAATTCACACAATGTTTTGAATGACCCAAATCTGCATTTTTAGAGGGAAAAAAAGTTTCACCCAAAGAATTTTGTCCTGTTCTAGTGAAAATATATAGTGAGAAATTGTTCCTGTCCCAAAGAACTTGCAATCTGAATTGAAAAGACAAGGGATGGGAGGGAAAACAGAGGCACAGGGAGGTGAAGTGACTTGTCAAAGGTCACATAGTGGGTAAGAGGCAGAGCCAGGATTAGAATCCAGGTTTCCTGACTCCCTGTCCAGTGTGCAATCCACCAGACCATGCTGTCTGCAGTCTCATATACGCAATGACATACAAAAATGTACTGTCAGAGTACCCCAGCCACCCCTAAAATATCACCTAATCCAAGTGGCCCGTGACCTTGTTAGTTGCCTAATTTCAGGTAACCCTCACAGTAAAAGTGGCTTGAATAGGGATTTGAATGAAGAGAGAATAATAGCCTTTACTAATTAGTTCAGGGAGGGCATAAATATAAAGACTATACCTTCATCACCACTAGAGAAAACTCTGGGCCTGATTTGGCACTGTTATTCTAGTTTTACCCCAGTGTAATCCTGGGAGTTAACACTGCCATAAAACTGGAGTAACGCATTAGTGAATCAGGTCCAAAGTGTCATAAAATAACGAAAATAGCTGTATTTCTGAACCTTTAGCATAACATGTTGAGGGTAGAATAGTGATGTTTTTATATAAATTAATCATGCTGGCACTTTTTATTGCTTTCAATGTCCTGATTAGGAATGTAAATGTCACTACTGTATGTCAACATTCATAAACTTGGCTTTGACAGGGAAGTTGGGAGTAAAACAGTTTGTCCAATAAATATTAGCTGAGTGCCCAAACCATTAGTATTTGGATTTACTTTTAGTACTGTACATTCATATTTTAGTGAGAAAAAGACCATTGTTATTGGCACTCTATATGGTAATTGTTCTACGTAATTATTTGGGGAGAGTCCTGTGACCCAGAAACATGGAAACAACATGAGAAGATGACATCTTGTTAATAAATCTAGTACACACAGTTGTATTACCTTCATGCAGTTTATGTAAGGCAAGTGCATTGCTGATAAAAAAAAAAAAATACACTGTCTGTTGCCATATTGACTGGCAGGTTTCAACATTTAGAAGGCTGGTGTTTTTCTGAATGCTGAAGAAATGACTGATTAGGAGGGTGAGATCGGTATGTCTGTATGTGTATGTGAACAAAACAGATACAAATAGTGGAGCTACACAAATTTACACCAGATGAAGATCTGATCCAGAAACTCTAGACAGACGAGTATACACTATGCTGTACTGTGCTATGACAAAAAGATTTTATTATCATGTGTTTGGAATAATCATGTTACTCAAGTGGCAACCGCATGAATGAATCACACAGATAATCCCACAAGTGCCTATAAAACCTTCACATCACACCCTATTGAAGTGCATTCTGTATATACCTCATATGTTACAAATGCTATTTTAGAAAAGTTTTTAAAAATGTTTTGGACTATTTTCTAATCTTTGTAAATGGATAGATATAGCCATGAAATTCAAATTCAGAATGAGATCAGAATCCACATTTTCCCAGCGTTTTTTGGAGTGTTTAGATCTGGACCACACATCTTGGGTGCAAAAAGGGCTCAAATCTGATGCCAATACATTTCAAGAATGTTCAGATTCAGATCTGGATTCAAACTGTATGGCTTAGGTTGATGCTTGTTATTCAGTAATGTATGTATGTGTGAACACAAGAGCACATATAAACATGGAGAAAGCCAAATTCTTCTCCTTTACACTAGTGCTAATCTGGAGTAATTCAAATCAAACTGGAGTAACTATATATTTACAGCATCATAATTAAGGATATAATGCAGTCCGTAGTCTCCAGAGTATTAAAGAAAATTATGGCCCATCTCCTGAAAATGCTCACTGCTTGTAAATGCAAACTGAGCTGAAATTATATAATTTTTAATAATGCTTTCTGCATTTTCAGCCTTATTTGTTAGGTCCAGAGATTATTATTTCTTTTTGGCAACAGTAAATCCATCATTCTCTAGTTTCCCCATCTTGGAAATTGTTTTTCTTATTTTATAGTTGGCATCATCCTCAAAAGAAAACAAACAAGCTGCAAGTCAGTGAAAAAAAAGAAAAGGAACATTAAAGAAAGGAAAAGAAAAAAAATCTTCAAATCATATTTAGCCCCATCTGGCCTTAGAAAAACATGGAAACGGGTGATCAAGTACATTTTCCAGGATGGCTGCCTTTCAAGGGAAACAAAATCTGGATATTTCTATGTCTAGACCACAGAGGGAAAAAATGCTTTAGTGTTAATTAACCCACTGAAAGTATAAAAACCCTGAGTGGTACTAGACAACATACACAGGGAAGTTAGCAGGTTTATGCAGCCAAGGGACATGGAGGCGAGGGAGATACTGATTAGGATATAAGAGTGGGAGGCAGGAGATCTCTGAATTGGCTTGCTATATGGCTTTAGGTGAATGAGTCAATTAACTTCTTTCTGTCTCATTTTTCCCATCTGTTAATTGGGGCTAGTGACACTTACTCTCCTTTGTAAAGCTCTTTGAGATCTACAGATGAAAAATGCTAAGTATTATAGCTGCAGATGGGATGTAGTTTATGAAACATCAGGTCATTGCTCAAGTATAACCATTTTCTGCAAGTTTATGTGCCAGTTAGATTTTAATTGTTTAACAACTGGGCACTGAGTATGTAAAGAATCACGTACTTTAAGTCAGGATCTGTGGTTATAAGGGTGTGTTTATTACTAGAATGTCTGTACATTACGTACATTTCTCATTGCCATAAGAGATCAGTAAAAGGGAATATAGTTATGTTTAAGAGCGATCTAGAGAGTTTTATGGCCATCAGTTGCTGGTCAGAATATTCAAATATAATACTTCAGGTTGTCATCTGAGCTTACAGGAGTCACTAAACATGCGAGTCAAACACACAACCTCCATTATTACTCTTATATTTTTTTAAATGCTGACTGCACTTTAGTGCTTCTGGAAGTGTAAGGATAACAACAGTAGCTTCATCCAGGCAGGTACTTCACTCTTCTCTTCCAGTCCTCATGGGTGCGGGGGGTGCAGCTGCACCCCCTGCCTTGAAGTGGTTTCGGTTACATACAGAGTTCACAGTTTGGTTCAATGGCTCTCAGCACCCCCACTATACTAATTGTTCCAGCGCCCCTGCCAGTCCTCCTCGATCCCTGCCTGCAACAATGTGCTAGTGCTCATGAGCAGAGAATGGAAATCTTCGTTGGGTGGCAGTTGTCTGAGTTAAACAAATATCCACTGGGAGACTAGAATGAGACCAAACAATCTTTTTCTAACTTGTAACTTAAGAGAAGTGCCTCAACAGAAGTAGGATTGCCTGGCATTGGGGATTAATGTCCTGCTCCTTTACCAGCTTTCTCTAGTTCCTTGGCAACCTGTCCCATCTCCCATCCACCTCAGCTCCCTGCATAGGCCTCTCTGTGCTTCTGTAGCAGACTGTACCTCTCCCTCCCTCCCTCCCTATTAAAACACGGTCAGAGTGAGTGAGACACTGAGTGTTGCTTAGGGGACTGTTCCTCATTCTGAATTTCTACCATTTCTCTGGTTAGGCTTGGCTTAAACTCTGGGGAGAGCAGAGATTACTGATGTGGGAGAGAGAAGCAGGCTGGTGGTTTGGATGTGGGCACTACTATGCAATCAATAGAGTTAGAGAGAGGTGAGAAAAGGAGGAAGGATGGGCAGAGTCAAACACAATAAAGCAGATAAGAGCAATATCCAAATCTCCCTCAAGCATCATGCAGATTTCCCTGTGCTGGAATTTAGCCACTCTTCCAGATTTCTAGAAGTAGATGTAAGGATAATACATTAATCCCCATGTTCTTTAGCATTTGGCTAGTATTTGGTAATTTAAATCACCAGTGACCGGGTAGCTTGAGAAATGTCCCGCTAATTTTCTTAGATCTGTCCCTGTGATCTGTCATTCTGAGGTGCTGGAAGAAGCACAGTGACTTAGAGCAGAAGAAATATTGGGGGATCCAAACCAACATACTCATCAAGCTAGGAAATCCAAACCAACATACTCATCAAGCTATTTCCTCTGACCTGTTTCTCTTTTTGTCTCCTATCCTTCCATCTTTAGTCTCTTAATTTACATTGTCTTCCATTCATCCTGCATCTCTTAAATCCCCATCTTCATTTCTGCACTCCTCTTTCCTTCTTTACACATGTCATATGTTGCTTTTCACTTTTCATACACCCCTATACTTAATCTTTTCATATTTCCTAGCCTAGTCATCATCTGAAACAGGAGTTGATGGGATGGATGCTAAAGGGAAGAAGCACTGAAAACCACAAGGAGCCTAGGCAATAAGGTGACTTCAGTTGGAACAGTGTCTGAGCTTGAGAGACAAATAATTCAAGATAGGGGATCTGTAGAGGATAGGTTCAACTTGGTGAGAGAGGAAGTTGGCTGAACTGTTTGGTTACTAGATGGATCTGATAGCTGTAAATTCTATTCTATATGGCCTTATCTGTGCTGGCAGGGTATGTGGAGTTAAATATCAAGAACCTGGGAAAAAGGAGATGGGGCCAGGAAAACATCTTTTCTGGAGAAGAGAAACTCTAGATAAGTGGGAATCAACTCAGAGGGAGAATCAGGTCAAGAGGAATAGGCAAGAGCAGCTGGGTGGGAGGAGGTTGGAGCTAGTTTAGAAGGAGAGATGGAGAACAAGTCTGTTCCAAGACAGAGGGTGTCTAAGTGCTGATGAGCAGGGGTGTGGCATTTAGTGGGGAAAGGAGAATGCAGATGAGAGACTGCATTGCAGAATATAGAAGCTGCCATCGAGAGGAAGCCAAATAAGAAGTGGCAACATTCAAGTTTACTTTTGCAGTCATGTATGAGCCATAGTGAGCTCACTTTGATTTTCTCCCCTGAACTTTTCACCAAGTTTCCGCCCTAAAACATGAAAATTATTTTCCCTTCACAAAAATTTAATAAGTTTATAAGCATTAAATCTTTAAATTTTACCCTGCTAATACTTAGGCCAATAGTGTGAACAAAGTATACTCTAGAGGAAACAAATAGAGGGGAAGTCAAGTCAGCTGACCTTTTAAAGTTGGTAAGCACATTTTTTAAAATATGCTAAGATTTAAAAACCTTGAGGGAATTTGTTTGAATCTGGAGCTTTGTTGTAATTTATTTTAACTCCTGTGTCAGCTGCAACAGGCCAAATTATTAAACTGCAGCTATAAAGAGCCAGGCTGTCAAATTAATGATGATTTATAACCTGTGAGCCTATAAAATTAAACTTAAAGAAAAGAAAGCCTTTGAAAAGTCCAGCGGGACGTTCAGTCCTGGTTACTCAGCGGATCAACATTTTTCTTATCATTTTAAAAGCATTAAATTTTTTTAATGGGAAATCCACCCTTTCTCTTAGATTAGTATTCAAGTATATAAATAAACTCATTTTAGTGTTGCTTGAAAACTAAAACATTCTTGTTATTCTTTGTTTGGAGATAGAGTTCCCACCTTGCTCCAAATACAGTTTATGTATGCAGGAGATTGTCCCAGTTTACCCCCTTCTTGTGATTAGGCTTTACTGGTAACTCAAATAACACCACCAAAACACAAACCTCAGCCCAATTCCCCCCCCCCCCCCCCCATTTTGCTATTCCTAGGGCTTCTCTTCAGGACCTCATCTGTTGCAGCCCCTAGTTCCCTCTGACTCTAAAAAGATGCAAAAGGTATCCTGGTTGGAGTTAACAAGATTCATTTCCCTGCATGAGTCAGTAATAATTATTCTGCAGCTACGTGCATGGTGCTAATATCTGAGTTTAGGGTGACTTGCAATAGCACAGAGTTCCTACATAGAATCCTAGATCCTGCCAGCCTGTTGTAAAAAATTATAATATTTTACATAAATAATCCAGACCACTGAAATATTGCTCTTGACACTTGCAATGATTTGTAACATTACAGTAGAATACTGTACTATTTTTTATATAAGGGAATAGTTTCTTTTTCCCCGGAGGACTCTCAGAGGAAGTTAAACATCCGTAACTACCAGGTTAGAGCTATATAGAGAGCTTTACAAATAAAGAAAACTGGGTTTTACATAAATGTGAAACATATCATGTTCTGCTGATGCAAGTGTCACTCTGCTACACCATTAAGCAAATAAATAAATAAATAAATAAAGACTGTAAGTTCTTCTTTCTTAGCAACTATTCTTGTCTTACTTAGCAACAATTCCTGTGAGTTACACTGTGGGAAGATGAGGCAGCCCAAATTCATAGGGCAATATCTGTCTGCAGAAGCATGTATTTGTGGACTTGGTTACCAACCAGTTTCTCAGTAACTCTCAGTGGTAGTATTTAGAGAAGGATGGAGTTAGCTAGTGCATAAATAGTTTTGGGAAATGAGATTTTAACATGGTTTGGCCAAGTATTCATATTGCTATCCTGACAGCTCTTTGCATTTTTGAGAGAATCATCCACTCAGGAAGTAGAAATTAAACCATGTTACAGAGATAACTAATCACAGTGTGAATGCTTATGCATGATGATTATGCAAAGCAAAAGTCGCAGCAAATCGTTTGTGACCAGTTCATAGACTTACATTTGTTTGCTTAAACCATTCATGGAATAATTTTCAAGCAAGTCCACGGAACTAGAGATGTATATAATTTGTGAACAGAAAAAATGTTAAATATGTCATTTGCAGTGAATACTTATTTTGGCTGTATTAAAAACAATGCTTTGCCCCATTCGCACTGGCTGATGAAATCATGGTAGAACCCAGTTTGGCTACAACTGCTGAAGCGCTGTTTTTAACTTTTTATTTTATTTTATATTTTTAGCTGGTGTAGCTATGATTTTGATCTGATGTTCTCCCACATACACCTACTATGAGAGGTACTGAAGCTACTTTGTGAACTACTGAAGCTCCAAAAAAAAGCTCCAACACTGATGAACTATTCTGGTAAGATTTAATATTGAGTAATTTCCAGCCTTCTCCAAAGATCTCACACTTAGTGCTACTATCTATCTATCTAGCTGTCTATTTTAGGATTTTATTCTGCTGCCCATCTCTGTAGTATCTGAACATCTTCAATGTCATAAGAACGGCCTTATCGGGTCAGACCAAAGGCCCACCTAGCCCAGTATCCTGTCTTCTGACAGTGGCCAATGCCAGGTGCCCCAGAGGGAATGAACAGAACAGGTAATCATCAACTGATCCATCTCCTGTTGCCCATTCCCAGCTTCTGGCAAACAGAGCCTAGGGACATCATCACTGCCCATCCTGGCTAATAGCTATTGATGGACCTATCCTCCATGAACTTATCTCGTTCTTTTTTGATCTCTGATATAGTCTTGTATGTCACATCAACATCAATAGCAAAGTCCCTCCTGGATTTTGTGGTGCTTCTGGCACTTTGAGGGTCAACATTCTTCTTGGGGTAGGACTTTTTGTTTAGATTTTTTTCAATAATTGTATTTATTTTCTCATTTGGAGGTGGGGCTGGGCATTGGGCGTAGAAGGGGGTGTCAGTGTTGGGTCTACTGATCCTGTTGAAAGAACTTTAAGTACACAGTAACATTCTCCAGCATTTTCCATCTCTCCCACTGACCTTGAGCTGTCTTTTCTTCCTAGACAGGCATTTACAAGCACCATTTCCCCCCCCACCAACCCTCCCCATGGTGTAATTGCATGACCCTTGCACCAGCAAATCATGTTTTCATCTGTGTATATAAATATATATATATATGTGTGTGTGTGTATATGTATCTGTGCATATACATATATCTTATATGTGTGTGTGTATATATATTTAATATACATATGTGTGTGTGCATATACCAGTTTTCTTTATCTGCAAAAATTCTTTACAAAGCTCTAACCTGCTAGCTGTGGATATGCAAAATGATCACATACAACCTCACTGTAAAATGCTTGAGAAATACTTGCAAAAATATTACAGAGATGTAAACATACCAGGAGACCTGGGTGCTATTCCCAGCTTTGCCACTAACCTGCTGGGTGACCTTGGGAAAGTCACTACACCTCTCTGTGCCTCATTTTCCCCTGCTGTAAAATGGGAATAATGACACTCACCTCCTTTGTAAACCACCTCCTTTGTAAACCACTACTGATGAAAAGCACTAGATAGGAGCAAGGTATTATAATTACTAATTGTCTCATTTCTTGTCATCTTTGCCTTTCTGTTTGAATAATAACCTCGGTCATTTTCTCTGGTTTGCTGGAGATGAGGGAGAAAAGGAGCGACTCAAATTAGTTTAAAGTAAAAAGGACTCATATTCAGATCATCATGATTTTTTGATTCCCTCAGAGTTTGTGAGGATTTGTCGCGGATTTTCTTGTCACAGCTCCTCAGGCACTGACCACTGCTGGGTCATGGAGTCAGTGATATTAAGCTAGTTGCCTAATTCCATTGAAAATTTTAAGCAACTTAATTTAGTTTTTCATTAATATATAAAAGAAACAACAAAAAATGCTGACAGCTTGTACTGAAATGAGTGCTACAGATCCAGCTCCACCAGGTTGCTTATTATTCAGTTTAACAAGTTACACATGAATTGTTTTTTCTCATTATCACTCACCCGTTGGCATCATTGTTCATATAGTCCAACATGTGCTTGATGTTTTCCAACCACAAGGAAGACAGTCCCAGTACCGAACACCATACAGTCACTCTCTCCGTGGTCTAAGTATTCTTCTTGTGCCTCTCTCTGGCTCTTCACAAATTCCTGTGAAGACTAGGTTGTTAATGCTAGTTTTTGGCAAAAGTACCATCAACTTCAGTAGGCCAGGATTTCACCCCATGTAAGAGGAGGGGACCCTCTTAAAGTGTGCCTGCTTGTAGTGGTCTCACCCTTTGGTGACTGACCTAGCAAGAAGCTATCAGAGGTGTGTATTTAGCCCCAAAAATTTTCCTTTACTCCTAATATTAGAATTGCCAATTTGAAGTCAAGGGATCAAGTTATAATCCTAGATACATGGTATTTTGAACTATACCATGTGGCATTACTGAGCACCCAGGAGTATAACACTCAGACCCCCCAACTCCCCCACTGCAGTATCATCAAAAATAGAAAGGGATCTGAACTGCAAAATATGAATCTGGATCTGAATTGTCACAAAGTCATAATATTCCCATCTTCCATAATGACATTTTGGCAATGAGACCTCTTTTGAAAAGAAACAAATTACTTTTTCTTGTATCAAATAACTAATGCACTCTGGAACGGTTAAAGGCACAACAAAACCTGCCAATCTCAAACAACCAATCACAAATGCCCAAACTCCAGATTTTGTAATTGGGTCCTTTTTTTACAACAGGCTGAACTAAAATCCCAGATTCAAACCCTTTGTTTGTACTTCGGGCGATGTTCACAATACAGGTCAACTATTATATTTTAGGCCCACATCTAGATCTTACTTTGACTGCCCTTTTGTTAATATTGAGCTAGATCAGGGGTTCTCAAACTTCATTGCACCGCAAGCCCCTTCTGACAACAAAAATTACTACACGATCCCAGGAGGGGGGACCAAAGCCTGAGCCTGCCCAAGCCCCCCCCCCAAGTGGGGGGGCCTCTAACCTGAGCCCCACTGTCCAAGGCTGAAGCCAAAGCCTGAGCCCTGCTGTCCAGGGCTGAAGCCCTTAGGCTTCATCCTCGGGCCCCACAAGTCTCACACCAGCCCTGGCGACCCTATTAAAATGGGGTCGGGACACACTTTGGGATCCCGACCCACAGTTTGAGAACTGCTGAGCTAGAGAATTCTGGTTCTAAATGAATCTACTTGGTGGTATTCGTATCTGCCCTTGTTAAGCAAAGGCTGTTGATATTGGCAAAATAATAGTTTGAATAAACAGATTATAATAGTAAGGACTGAGTCATGTACTGGTAGCCCTAATAGAGGTTGTAGACACATCTCAAACCTGCACCCTTTCAGGGTTCCTGAATTCAGTCTTGAATCGGGAGAAGTTTGGAGAAGGAAGTGGGGGAGGTTTGTTACTAGGGAGGACAAATTGTAGTGGGGAATACTAGCGTATGACATTAACTGAACATGAGGAGGTGGGAAAAAGAAAGAAACAGACAGAACCACATGGAAGAACCAGAATAGTGCAGAGTCTCCTCATAATTTCATACCTCGAAAAAGATTTAGGTTTGGTACAAATTCTAGACTGATGTTCAGGCTGGTTCTTATTTTATTCAAACTGATTCCATTAATCTATCATAGCTATATTTATTTCTATACATTACGAAAGCATATCTCTATCTATATCTATCTATCTATTTTGCTCTGTGATACCAATATAAATAAATGGTTACCCAAACAAAGATTTATGGTCCTGGAGCAGGTTTATCCTATCAAGAAAGCGTTGATTTGAAGTATTTGAGATGTTGAGAGAAAGGAAACTTGGTCAGCTGATGAGTTGGAGGAAGGAGAGAATGCTGGTAGGGTGTACTGCATCCTATTCAAATTCTCAGCTGGATGCCATATCAGGATGTACTTTTCATTTGGCCTAGGGAATTGATTTTTTGCAAGTTGTTGTTGGCAAGTAGAGTTGAATCCAAAAGAAAGAAAATCGAAGAAGCCAAGTACTGCATGTAAGACTCAGAAAATAGTGTTGGAGACATGTACAGCATGATACAGTTACAATACTTTTGTTGCTGTATTCTTTTAACACGATGAAGAAACTAACTAACCAATGTCACAGATACCAACTCCATGACTGTATTTGCTGTAGCGGTTTGGTAGATGGAGCACCACATTCACTGAGTCTGTAGTCATTGAAGTGAGAGATTTTCGCCCGTGACTTCAATCGTTACAGGATCAGGACTTGGAAGGATAGTCAGGGAAAGAATCAATCCTTGACAAATTGTAATCAACATATTGTGGGAGCAGTGGTACAGGTTGGGCTGAAATGATGGGATCAGTGAAGGAGGCAGAAACCTAAAAAAGAGAGAGACAGGTGTCTCATTGGATGCAGATGAGCTTGGAAAAGGGCTCTGTTGGGGAAGTTGTGCTCTTGAGTGACTTGTGGAACTAGGGTATTACTCCTGGGGGAATTCTGTGCCAAAAAATGAAAATTCTGAACACATTATTTTAAAATTCTGCAAAATTCTGCATATTTTATTTGTCAAAATAACACAATATAATCATGCCCGTTTTAATTATTTTGGTAATTTATTTCAAAATACCTGTTAGCAAGTATGTCTGTAACAATACAGACAACAAAGAAGATCCAGGAAATGTTTTTTGACAAATAGATTCCTTACTAGGCATATTAATACAGAATTCTGAGTAATAATCAATTTAAATTACAATACAGAAGTAATTGCTGGGAAGAAATCTGGGAGTGAACCTGAAGGTTTGTTGGGTGTGGGTAGGGAGACATATGGAACAGGGTATTTTTGTTTTGGGGGAGGGATTGTTATGGAGTTGGGGAGCCTGGCTGACCCTTAGCCTCTCCCATTCACTCAGGAACATCTGCCCCATTCTCCTGCACCCCTCCCACTCCTCTGCACCCCCACTCAGCCATCCCTCCTCCCCCTAGCCCCAAGTGTTCCCGCACTCCCATTCCCATTCAGCCCCTGCCCCAGTCTGTCCCCCCATTAGCCCTTCTGAACCCCAGTCCGTGTGATACCCCAGCAGCACCATATGCCCCACTCTCTGTCTCCCCCATAACCAATGCCTCCTCACCTGGACAGAGTGCTGTGAGGAATGCAGTCTCTCCTCCTCCCTATTGGCTGCTGGCTGCTATGGGCAGTGAGTAGCTGCCCTCTGTTCTGGCTCCACAACAGCTCCTGGTTGACAAAAGACATAACTGAAGCACCTCTCTGGCAGAATGTATTTTCTGCGGAGAAAAAAATATCTGCCAAGGACATGAATTCTGCACATGCACAGTGGCACAGAATTCCTCTAGAAGTAGGATATGTATGTTCTTTCTATCTTAGGGTTTTATACTGCTGCCCATCACCATAGTATCTGAGCATTTTCCACATAAAATGAATAGCAAAGGCATGGTTTGCTTTCTGAGTCTGTAGTCCCAGGGAATGGTGATATCAGAGGGACAGGGGAAGGGGAGGAGAGAGTTGTATGGCCCTCTGCATGCTGGTGGCTATCTGCACAAAGAGAACCACAACTGAAGTGAGGGTATGGAAGGAACAGAAGAAGGATGAAACCCTCTGCATTAGAGCCAATTCTTCCTTATTTTAGGGTACATCTACACAGCAGCTGAAAGGTGATTTCCTGCGCAGACAGACAGACTGCTTAGCTCTGCTTGAACTAGAGTGCCAAACAATAGCAGTGTGGACATTGTGGCATGGCAGTGACTTGTGCTAGCCACCCAAATAGAGTCCTGCTCGACCCCTTGTTTGTGTACTCTGGTGGCTAGCCTGAGCAATGACCCATGCTGCGACAGCCACACTGCTATTTTTAGTGTGCTTGCTCAAGTAGAACTAGCACATGTGTGGCTACCCAGCCTGGGAAGCACCCTCCCAGCTGCTGTGTAGACACACCCTATGAAAGGTGACTCCCAGCCCAGTAGAGTGTTTGCCTAGTTGATGTTTTCCATTGTCCACTCAGCAGAATCCTCCAGGAGGGTTGCAAATGAGTGTCAAATGGTCGTATGAACATTTGTGTTTTCTGCCTCTGCATTGATAAATTGCTGAAACAGTCTCCTCATGAACATTCTTATTGCCCTGTTGTAGAGATGGTGAGCATGGATTGGTGTGTTGGGGCTTTATCGTTCCCCCTAAATGGAAAGTAATCTACTGCGACACTTTATCTGTCATCTCAAAAAAGGTGTGTCGTCTGGGATTGGGATAAATGTGAGGAGTCAACATAGGAGAACACAAGTTGAGCATGCCTTTGGAGTATCTGCAGGCTGAAGGATAAACATGATTTTGTCATCCTCCAGTGGTATCTGATGTATGGCCTGAAGCCAGAAGGACAGGCTCAGCAGCAAAGGGGGCAATTGCCCAGGGGCCCAGGTGATTTAAAAGAACCCAGGCACCCCCGGCTGGTGCTGCTGTGGTAGCGGCGGCGGCTGGGAGCCCTGGCCCTTTTAAATTGCCCAGGAGGGCTGCAGGGCTCCTGGCACACGCGACCACTCTGGGCACCCCTGCACTTTGGGGGGCGCCGCGTGCCAGCGCGATTGCCCAGCACGGTTGATCCCGAAAGTGACGGGCGGTCCTGAAGTAACGGGAGGTCCCAGAAGTGACAGATCTGTCACTTCCGCCCTGCCCCTTCCCCCCGTGATGGCCCTGGTCCTGGGGCCTGGAATTGCTGTTGGCGGGCCTGCAGAAGGACATCAGGAATTGTGATTCAATTTAGGATACATCTTTCCTGCATGGAAGTCAGAGTTGCCTAAGAAGGATGTACAGGTCAGCAGTTTTATAAGGGTTAGGCAATATTTTGTTGTTCTTCTCCATGTTGTCTTTAAGGACATCAGCAAAACTAGAGTACGTTGACTAGATGGACAAACCATAGTTTGCAAGGTTCCACGTATTGGCTAGACCAGCTAGGTAGCCTGAAAGACCTGAATCAGTCTAGTTGTTGCAACACTAGTGTCATCAGCTAAAACCCTCAAGAGTATTCCTGAGGCCTATGCTGCCAAGTTGGATAAATGCACTTTAGATACTGAAGGAGGAACAGCACAATTTGGTTGCATACAATTTATATATAATTTTAATGCCTTTCATACTGCCTGATAAAACTGGCCAATCACCTACGCATCAAGGTGATGAGTATGATATACAAACAAATATAAACAGATACAGACAGAGTAAGCTTCTGGAGCACTTGAGTCATGCACAAGAGGCTTTCTCCTGAAGAAGGAGAGGATCACAGAGACAGGCTTGAAGGCAAAAGCATGAAATCAGTAGTAGCATGACCCAGTGGGCTGACTGTGTGACTAAGAGCCAGAAACTCCTGAGTTCTAATCCTCATTCTGCCACTGTCTCCTTCTGTGTCCTTGGGGAAGTCACTTAATCTCTCTCTCTCTCTCTCTCTCTCTCTCTCTCTCTCTCTCTCTCTCTCCCCCTCTGTTTCTCCATCTGTAAAATGGAGACAATAATATTGACCTACCTCACAGAGATGTTCTGAGGGTAAATATATAAAGTTATTTGGAGACTACATACACTGAGATACATTTGCTGATATATTTAATGACAATGGCCTCTGACCTCTCAGATACCATGGTTAATTTGGAATCCTGACAATGATGGATAAAGTTCAGTGTGTTTCAGCTAGGGATGAGTCTGAAAACACTTTCACTTTGAGGAAGTCCAGGTCTAAACTTCACAATTCAGTCCCATTTCTGTAAAAATGGATAGATGCTGGGCTAGTAACTCCAAATTTCCTCAAGCATAGAGGGAGCTGTCAAGATTCAAACATCGTAGCTGTGCCCTCTCTAGTTTCAACAAGGGCTGAGTTGACAGATCAAGTTCTGAAACATAAGGAAAAACATCCAGGTCTTCCTTCCATATGATTGATGCCTTCCACATTATGAATGACCACTGGCAAGGATTCAATAGCAGATGAACAAAGGCGACTATGGGCATCAGTGCTATGTTTCTCTCTCCAGATAAAATTATTCAGAAATGCAAGATTTTGTAACTGCTAAAGTGAAGAGATCAGAGCACAGAATGTAAATTACACACTTGTTATAAAATGCTATTCAGAGTCACAGGGCTCATATGTTAACAGCAGAAACTCTCAATCCACCTTTCATATCCCCTTTTCAACATTCACAGAGAGGGACACAGTGGAGATTTATGTACCAGATGCACTAAATGAAGTGACTTATGTATCACTGAATGAGTTTGTGCCTTTCATGAAGCCAGTCTGATCAGCAAGGACCTGTTTGTACATCATCACGTTATAGTTCATCTGCCAAGAAACTTGGCTAACATTTTTACATCAGTTTTAACAAGGGAAACAGGTTTATGTGTGGTAAAGAACTTGCCTTTTTTTTCTTACCAAATTAATAATTTTCACACTGAAAGTGTGGATGTGCATCTTATCTACAGGTGGTGGATCAATAAGCATAAAACAAATATGTTGAGAACAACTTTTGCTCTTCAGCTATCTACTCTACTCTGGACTTTCCCAGCAAATAATCACTTCTGTACTCCTGCATTCTTTGAATCTATGGCAGCTGCTACTGTGTTGATATCCCTCTGACTCTTTCACAACCTGCTAATTGTGTGTGTTTTTTCTTTTTTCTTACTAAGACCTTTTTCAAGTTACAGTGGCCATTTACATTGCTTAATGTCTTTTCCAATTTGCCCTGGCTAAGTTAGATGTTCATGCTGTGTTAACACTAAAAATTTAACAGTACATATGCAGTTTGTTAAAATGTCACCAGCTTGTATGCTTCATGTTGTCAGAAATCTGTGAACCTATTTTTCCCATGTGCAAATGCATTCTTGCTAGGAAGTGCTTTTGCCGTGAAAACTGTTACATGTCTAGATTTACACACCCACCTGGACACACAGTTAAGGCTATCTGTTGCAAGAGAAATGTTCTTACCTCTTTCTCTCTCTCTAAGCCATTTGCTTTACGGAAGATTAACAGTTTTTATTATTTTGTTTGCATTAATTTTATGCCAGTAAGGAGTGTCTAGAATCAATGCAAGTATGAACCAAATTTTGCATTCAGTTACCATAAACCAGTGTATATCAGGAATTACTTTAGTGGAGTTTCTTCTGATTTATACTAGTGTAAATGAGAACAGAACTAGACCCAAGGGTACTAATATAGTAGAGGACATTTCCTCAGGTTTATATGAGAGTGGGTTGGGAATTTTTCAACAACATTTTTTTCCCTCTAAAAAATGCTGATTCCTCAAAACCAAAATTTGTCCTGAAGATGTATTGGTTTTGACAACATTTTTGTGGGGAAGTTTTCTCAGTTCCAGGATAGAATTTCTGGACAGGTACAAAGAGAGAGACCCCAGAATAACTAGTAGCCCATGAGGGATGTGGGAGACTCAAGTTTGAATCCTTGCTCTGAATCAGGCAGAGCCGTGACTCTGATCCAGGTTTCCCACACCCCTAGGTGAGTGACCTAACCACCAAGCTATTGGCCATTCGGGGTTGGGGTCTCTCTCTATCTCTCACTGTTTTTTAATGCCTTTCATACTGCCTGATAAAACTGGCCAATCACCTACGCACTTTTGAAAGGTCTCATTTTTGTTCTAATGAGGAACGAAAACAAATATCTAAACCTCAACATTCACAACATGGAACTCTTGTTTTCCAGCCATCCCTAGTTTCCACCAATGTAACTGTATTCAGTGGAGTTACACCAGCAGAAACCTGGAGTAAATCAGTAATGAATCACACTCCAGAGTTTTTATTTGCCCTCTCAGTGCCTTCACAAAAATATTTTAAATGTTGTACATTCTAGTGTTACACCAGATTTCCCTCAGAATAGATACACAGGGATGCACTAATATACATTCATGTTCTAGTGCCAGTATTTGGCAAATGCTGACTTTGTAATGGCTTCTTCCGTTTATACTTATCTGAAAGAATGGCTCATAACCGCATGGTTTTCCTAGGTTGTAATCAGGACCTATGCACCGTCCCAAATAGTGGGGGGGCACCACACACTTCTGTATTTGGGACCTCCAGAAGTGAATATTGATCTCAGAGCTTTTTCTGGGACAGTGCACCTCCACACCATCCGCTACACAAATATGTGACTAAGGAGCCACTGACAGCAATGCACGCTGGGGGCAGGATTATTGAGTAAGAAGGTATCGTTTTCATATGGTCCCTCTTCAGAATACAACCACACTTTTAATTAATTTAAAATTAATAATAATGGCCACAGTATTCAAGCAAAGCCTGTCCTTGCCTAGATCAGAGTGCATGCAAAATTGAATGCAAATCAAACTTCATCTATTTTATATTTGGGTTTGTTTTTTTTCATTTAAAAAACAGGGAGAGTGAGAAAATGAACAACAGGACAGAGGAAAATCAGATATTTTTCAGGGAACAGGGAACTTGTCTGTGATTTTTTAAATGAAATGTTAGAATAATGAGATCTAGGCAAGTACACAAATCATTAACTTCATCGTGGTGTAGCGGGCCCACATAGGACCTTACACACCAGGTAAGCCCAATATTAAGGGTTTACATGGGGGCATATGGCCTTGGGCAACCCTTTATCACCATAAGAAATATCACCCTAGATGAGTAATATTCCAGTGTTGAGTATAGTCTGAGCAGTACTCTAGAGTCTCTATCAATATTGGTTCTGAAAAGTTGATGACGATAGTGCTGGGTTTGTAAATTAGACCATGTCACTAATATGACAGTGCTTTGACTTACAGTACAATTCCATTTAACCAAAGCTCATAGCCAAAGGATTATTGGCTGCATTTGTAGCATCAATATGTCCCACATGCTGCTCCACTCTTTTAACATCACCCATTTCCCTCCAAAGATTAGATTCTTTCAGTTTAACAGCTGCATTGGGTTGTCACTGAAATTGTTTGTCACTCATTGAGATGTTCTGGTATAAATCTTGTGTTGCTACATACCCCTTATACACGGATAAATTGCAAATGAGAAGTGTCATTTGACTCAAATCCACAGTTTAAAAAGCTAGTGTGACATTCTGGGGATCACCCAGACGAGTATTGTGTTCTGTCACCATCCTGCTCTGTAATCTGGGGTACCTCAATGCAAAACTGCTATGGCCCAGACCCCTGACACCAGTCACCTGCCCTCAAGCACAAGGTCTCACCCTGACTTCCACCAGCCTAGTCACTTCTTGCATGGTGACACAAACAGTCCTTCCAGTCCTGAGACTCTGTCCTTCACAAATCTGTCCTTCACAAGTTCTTAACTATCCGGCACTGGGACTTTTCTTCTCTGGGTCGTCACCCCCAAAGGCATGAAACCAGCCCGCAGGTATCAGCTCAGTTGGGGATATACATTCCACACAGTTTGCACAACAGAGACCTGCTTGGGGCAAAAATAAACAAAAAGTTTATTTAATAGAAAAACCACAGATTCAAAGATGAAATAGGAAGCCAAGCAAACACAGACAAGTTACACAGAAAAACAAACAGAAAGACGCTACCTCAGGCTTTACGTTTCCATATTAGATTAAATCCTTTGTCTAATACAAGTTACCTATTGCCTCTCTATGTATTTTGCCGCCCCAAGCACGGCAGTCAGGCGGCTTTTGGCTGCATGCCTGTGGGAGGTCCGCTGGTCACGCGGATTCAGCAGCATGCCTGCGGGAGGTCCACCGGTCACATGCCTTCAGCGTATCCGCCGCCGAATTGCCGCCGAAGCCGCTGGAATGGCGGACCTCCGGCAGGCACGTCGCCGAAGGCAGCCTGACTGCAGCCCTCACAGCAACCAGCAGGCTGCCCCCTGCGGCTTGCTGCTCCAGGCACGCGCTTGGTGCGCTGGTGCCTGGAGCCGCCCCTGTCGCCTCTGAACGGTTTCCGAGCATACTGTAGGGGGATCCAGCATTCACAGACAGCCTTCTACTTTCAAGACCATCTCTCAGGTTATGGATTAAAAATTCAGTTTCAAGCCTCCTTTTTTAAAAAGCTTCCTCCTCCCCCCACATGGTGATTCATGGTTATTCAGAGTGGGGGAATGCCATCTTGTCTCAATCTCTTTCCATTAACTTTAATGCTCCACTATTGTCTTTTCCTGGGCTGGACAATGGAGGAGTCCTTGGAGCTGGTTTCAGGTAAAAACCTGGTTGGGAGGTGCCCCTGCCTGGCTGATCGCTCACTCACTGCTGTGAGGTGGAGCTGAAGTTTTATGGATAATACATAAATTCATAACTAGAGACAGAACACCTATCTCATAATGATTATTAAGTTTAGAACATTACAAGCGTTCATAAAACACCTTACTCAACAGATTTTATAGGACAATAACTGTATACAACCAGTTCATTCAATTGCTTATTCTTTGGGGTTCAGACCCCTCCCCTCACCCCCATTCTCCCCTTGAGGTATCTGGCCACTGATTGTCACAGCTAGATTGATTCATTTAGGTAAATTGTGAGACATTGTTCTGTGGAGGTAGAGAGGGGGAATATAAAATACAAAGTTAGTGACAGCTGTGACGTACAAGTACTTAGGAGGCCGTAATACCAAAGAACAGGCCCCAAATCAGCAAGACATGCCTAATTTGAAGCATACGAGTTGTCTCATTGAAGCCAGTTGGAGGTGGGGAGGGCAAGCACCACTGACAGTCATGCCCAAGGTGACTCAAGTTCAGGTTTTAAAAAATTGAGAGATCCAAAATCAGTGGTCAGGTTTGAAAATTAGCTTTTGCCTATACTACTTGCTCAGATGTCAGGCCTATTAACTATGGTCCCAGTTATCAAGATTTGGCTGCTAGTGACTGTTTAATAGTCTAACATGCACTGTTTATTTTTAATATTAATAATAATAATAAGCCTTAGTAGTACTAGGAGAGTTATGCCAAGCAAGTCATCCAGGGTTTAGGTAAGAATGGAATAAATTACAATCTTGGTGAGAACCAGGCATTAATACCTTTTCAGTCTTCACTTTACAGCACCGTTGTTCTCCAGGAGATGTAAATTTATATACACTATATATGACCTTATTTCAAAATAAGTACCATGCCGTATGATGACTAATAAGGTCAAGACCCAGACACTATGTTCCATGAGGGTAAAAAAGGATTTCATAACACAAGAATGTTACAGGCATGATAAGGTAATGAAAAAGCCTGTCACTGAAATGGAATTAACAAAGCTGTCCTACTGGACTTTGTAATGACTTTTGATTTTGCCCTTGTAATGAACTAAGTAGAGGAAATTTGATTTGGATTTTCCAAGCTGTGTTCCCAGATACTTATGACAAAAACAGACGTTCAAGAAAGCATGAAAGCATATTCCATTGGATTTATAGTATTTAGACTCTCTTATCTATGCCAGCATTTGTTTGATAAATTATAGCACCACTTATGGTGGTCATTCCAGTACATTGCACTTTAGAACATACAGTGCTGAACTATGAGAGCTGGGCAAATACCTGAATACTGGCACAAATAACAAAACTCAACTTGCTTAGGCTATTGTTCACCTTCCTTTTATGTTCTCTTTCTGTGGACACTCTAGCCAATCACTTTGCTGGCAGGAAAGTTAATGGAAACAGCAAATTTTAAGCAAATACTAGAGAATATTTGTGGCAGGAGAATTGTAAACTTGTGTATTTAGTCTATCTAGGTTCTTATAATGGCAAATATTGACACTGGAAACCGGATTCTAAATGTTATGCTTAACCAATCAGGGAGCAAAGATATAAAATACTGTATGTCCAGGACTTACAGAAAGGGGAAGGTATAGCTCCCGCTGTTCTGTTAACATCAGAAGGAGAACTCCTCCCTCTTTGCCCTGGCTTAAGGGAGCCACTTCCAATATGGAATCAAACAAAGGGACAAAGTTAATGCTGAGTGGAAGATGTACATCCAATGGGAGTGATAATGATTAAGGAAAGATTTCATGGCAGGGTCCCTTAACCTGCTCATTTCCAGACAGTCTAACATTTGGGTTTCTTAAAAGGTGTTCAATTTTTGTAATGACAGTATAATGTTGGTTTTGGCTCTTACCTCAACGTCACTGAAGCACACTTTTGACCATAACTCTTTTTTAACAAAGATTTTTTTTTTCTTTTGCATGAATGTCAGTAAAATTCTCCATCCTATGCAGGTCTAAATGGTAGTAAAAATCTAGGGACTGGAATTATTTGTAGAACACATTCAACAAATAATATAAAATAGTAAATACACTCAGGAAAATTGGAAGCTGCTCACAGGCACTTCACAAACAAAAAAAGAAGCTTAAGTTCATTGACTAAATTATTCCCTCTCAGTTATTCCCTCCATCCTTTATATCACATTGGAGGGAGAAACCATTGCTCCTAAAGGCTACAGCAGCTGCCAGTACTAAAAGTTGGAAATATATTATTTTGAGAAAAAATCCTGGTCCCTTCTCCGCAGGAGGAGTGGGCATCTGGGAGGTCAACAGGGGGAACGTACTGTGCCATAGAGCCAGGCTCCTCAGCAGCTCCCTGCATGCTGCCACACAAAGGGAATTTGAGGTGCAGAATGGCAGGGCCAGTAGATCCACACTAGCAGTTCTTCCTATACAGGGAAGGTACTACAGAGGCTACTCCAGTTTTAAGCCTGGAATATTGGCTGTGGAGCAGCTCCGTTATCATTCCATTGCATAGGGGAAGGATCCTTTGCCCCCCAAGAAATACCCAATTTAAGTCTAGGTGCTTGGGCTAGATGCTGGGTACACGATAGAGCTAATTATTCTATTACTGATGTTATTTTATTTCTTATACACAGAGCTGCTATATTGTATGTCTAATCTATTTCATTATAGGCAGAGATAGTAACACCCTTAAAGTTTCTAACACTTTCCATTATAAGACCCTGTTGTCAGTCGTGTATAACTTTGCCAAACTTGAGCCAGCTGAAATTTTCCACGTCTGCCTTAGGCTGCTGTTTAAGTTCAGGCATTTCTAAGAATGAGGTTAGGGACAAATACATCGTTTTCCCCATGTAAAAAAAAGGTCTTACAATGGTTTCATTGAGAAGCTCTAGCAATTCCATGCTTTGGAGCAAGGACTTGAAATTTGGACTTTGGAAATTTAGTTGCACTGGTGTCAGGAATGTGCCTTTTGCTTTCACTGTGAAAACTCATCCAAAGTTATATACCTCTGAAATATCACAGTTCTCACCTACTCAGTTGAGATTTGTGAGAAGCTGGTAGCTTAATTTCCTAAAGATTCCATCTGCAGTGAGTATGTAGTTCACACAATTCTGTGTGACCAGACTGTGCAAGTGTCAGCCTCACAGAGTGACTGAGCATGCACCATCCCAGGGCCGCGGGGCTGACCAGGACTTTCCCTGCAATTGCGTCATTGCTTCTCTCTGGAGTTAATTATCAGAATTGAGAGCAGGGTGACTGTCTGTCCAAACAGACTGAAGGAGAAGGCGGAACCAGCCTGACTTGAATGTAGGAGGGTAAGGAGTGGGGCAGAAGGGAATAGGGAACAGAGGCAAGGATTGCAGGACGGAATGGGAGATAAGAGGAATGGCAAAATTAGTTTCACACACACACACTCCCCTCTAGAATCTGTTCCTGATAGAGGAATGTGCATGGGCAACCCTAACTCTGGCATTTCCTCTCTTTTAGGTGCTTCACTTTGCAACCTTAGCATTCTTTTAAGATGTTATTTGTATGCAATGTATATTGCAGTAGAGTCCAAAATGCACTAGGTGCTGTACAGACATATAGGAAAATACATTCCCTATCCCAAAGAGCTTGCATACATGGCTGTATGAGAGAAATTAAAACACCAGATCTGAGTGTACCTGAACTTTTTTTTTCTGGTTGAACCATTTCTAGTCAAAAGATTTTCAATATAAAAATTCTAATGATTTCTAACAAAATGGTGAAAACAGTTAATACCTGGTGTGATTCCTAGTTGTCATTTTTTCAGGTTGTCTTAATAGTCTGTACAGAATAATAGAACACTAAAACCTCTTTATCTCCATTGCAGGACAGAGGCTTTATTGTGATGAACTTTAGAATATGCTGTGCAGTACATTATGTAGTGTCAATGAAATATCATCACATTTTGCAAAGTGCACTATTTCTTCCTGGTAAGATTTGAGAGACATTTGTGCATGGCCAACTCAGTCCTGACCTCTTCAGTAATTACAAACTTTCTTCCAAAACAAATTTTAAGACAATCGCCAGGGAAAAAAAATAAAGATAGTGAATATGGAAAAAAAAATCTGTTGCATCAGTTCAAATACTAGGGCAAATAACAGATGTAATTAAAAAGAAACATTACAAAGAAAATTGTCTGACAGATTTTATAACCATTAAATAAAGTCCACCTATTTAGCCCAGCATGCTTAAAACAGACTAGACTTAAGTGCACAATTTTTCTTAAAAGGCCAGCACGTCTAACCATTCTCAATATCCTTGGCTCACAAAGTTCCTCATGATTGCAGGAAAAAAAATTATGCTTTAAGAAACATTTCCCCTTCATGTAGTCCGGCATAGTTCACAGGTCTGTGTTCCCACAAAGCACAGTTGAATAGTACTAAAATTTATACTTACATTTCCTGTGAGAAAGAGATCGCTGGGTCTGGAATAAATTCAGTACCAAATGAAATCTAGAGTCTGCACACACTAGACACAGTTTAGTAAGTCTGCTACAACAGCAGGACTTGCATCCTGTTAAGCTAACCAGTTCTACTCCATATTCTAGGTGCAGCTGGTAACACCATTTAATAGTAAGTTGGACTGACACTTCCAATTATTAAAGACCCCTTTTCACTTGGTTATAACTTTGCCAAACTTTAACTGTTTGGGCTGACATTTCCCATGCCAGGCAAAAGATATTCTTTGGAAAATTTCAGCCAAAATGGTTCAGCGGTTTCCAAGAATGAGGCTAGGGAAAAATTGGTTGTTTTGCTCAAGTTAAAAAATTCTGATGACCTTTTCTTTAAAAAGTGCTTGCTATATAATGCTAAATACTTTGAAAAATAGATTCTAAGTGCCTTAAATTTGGCACCCAGAATTAGTGGATATTTTTTACCTTAGTATCTCTGTGCCTTAACTCCTCATCTGTAAAATGAGGGAATAATACCCTGTTCATCTCACGACAGTGTTGTGAAAATAAATTGATTCATGTTTGTGAAGCACTCAGGTACTAGAAGGATGAGGGCCATAGAAAAGCTCATGAAGAAATGTAATAATTCCATCTTTAGATCAGGTTTGGAATAGTAAGCAGTAAATAAGGCCTGAACCAACACATTGGACAATGACTAATTTTTTGAGTTAATCACATGAATTAACTGATTAATCAACAGCTCTGGTCCTCATTGTCGTAGTGTAGAGAAGGCCATAAACCTTCCAGGCTATATAGGACTCGAATTTCTAATGTAAAATAAAACAGTTGGTCGGGTGGAGTGGAGGCGTGGGGGATCCTTTATCCAGAAAAGTAGAGCACAAGTCCTTTCTTGTCTTTGCAAATCACCTTTAACATACCAAGCATGCTCCCTTCCTAAATGAAACACCAAACAATATCTCTTGGCAGACAGATGGAGTTTCCTGTAGGTCACTGTGGGAGAAGATGTTCTCAGAACCTTGGTGACCCAGGGATGCCTTACAGGAAACTCACTATGATACAGTGAATGAGCATATTCCAAATATCATGCACTGTCTATGGTGTCGTATTTGGAATATGCTCATTCACTGTATCATAGTGAGTTTCCTGTAAAATGGTAAGAAATAAGCAACATGCATTTAAAACTTTAAAACTTATCCCTAGCTTCTGACTGAGTGTTCTGTTCATTCCCTCTGAAGCACCTGGCAATAGCCATGGTTGAAAGACAGGATACTGCGCTAAATGGACCATTAGTCTGACCCAGTATGGCCATTTTTATGTAAGATTCATACAAGTAAATGCACACTGTATTCTTCTATAATGCACCATTTTGATTTAACACCTCTTAGTGATCAGGAACAAATGTGATTGAACGCACTGAGGCTGAATTTTCAAAGGAGATGGTTAGGTGCCAAACTCCCTCTGACGTTCAGTGGCAGTTGACCACCTGAAATCTCTTAGGCCCAATTGAAAATCCAACCCTCAATTTTTAAATACAAAGAAATCTATAACCCTTAAGAGATACTGTAAAGTTCTAAAAAGATGTATTCATCTTGACTGATAGAGGGCTTCAGTGCCGTATAGTAACAGATGAGTTCTGGTCAGATGTTTTCCACAAGTACCTTTTACCCAGTCTGGAGAACACCCCTGGCTCAGCCCCATATTCCTCACCCTTCTAGTCCAGGTAATCCCCATTATACTCTGATCATCTCCCAACAAATCCATAAGATTTCACATCCGAGTTTCTTTTACAGTCCATCAACACGACAGACAGGCTAGAAAATAGTGTGCCCCAAATGTCATGTATATGTTTCTTAATCATTCAGCCAAACACAATATTGGTATAGCTAAAATTGAGTTAATGAACCCGCCACATGCTTTTCTTATCATCATTATTATTATCATTATTATTATTATTTATTTCCACAGAAGCAAGGCTTAGGGAAAGTTCAAAAGCATAGAAAAGTCAAATATAGTCAGGATGGTCTAACCCTTTAGTTCACTGAAGGAATGAGGAAGTGGTAACATCTCTCATTAATTCAGCAGTTTAATCAGTTAAAAATGAACGGAACCATTTGCATTGTGCAATAAGCTCTACTTTTCTGTTTATCACATGGAAAACAGGCAAACAAAAACTGTGGAAACCCCACACAAATGGGCCCTACAGAGGGCTGCCAGGAAACCAATGGTGGCAACACATCCCATAGCAACATGGGAAAAGGAAGAAGTAGCAGTTGGAGTCATTTTCAGAGTTAATGTGTCATGTGTTGAATAACTTCGGTTGGTTCTCTAGAGTTGGCTGCTGACATTTCCTCCCATATTTCCATCCTTCCCTTAGACATGTTTACCATTAAATTAATGAGACAGAGGTGGCCACCCATGTGCAGAAGGTATTATTTTTAAATGCAGCAGGAGCTATTAAAGTTTTAAAACATTCCACATTTTACCTTTGTAAACATCTTGGAAAAATTATGTCATAATTTGTAAAATCCCATTTTTTACCCGACGTTCGAAACCCTACATTTGCCCGTGACATTTTTTCATTCGTGGGATAAGAGTTAAAGGCTTCTCCTCTGAAAAGTGACTGTAAAAATGATAGTAGGCATTCATATTTGTATCTCACTGATTTCCAGACATAGTAGAATCTCAAATGTGGATTTCTTGAATTTATAGCATTTAGGATTTATTTCAAAATGATTGTTTTTATTTTATGCATGACATTATATCCGTTGTTAGGGACACTTATGGTGTGGTATGATTGCCTCAAAATTTATTGTAAACAAATCTGATCTTTGGCATTTATCATCCTGTTCTGTATTTATGCCTTGTAGCGGGGTGGTCACCCCGCTCCTGCCCAGAGGGATAAAACAGCCTGGGGAGAGGGCTGCTCTGGGAATAGAAAAACCTAGGCTGATTGGGAAAGCAGTGTCAGCGGGGGCCACGCCCCAATCAGGCCACAGCTGGCCCTATAAAAGGCTGTGGGCCAGGAGCTCAATCAGAGTCTCATCTAGCTGTGGAGGGAGATGGGCCTGGCTGCTGGTTAGCGTACTAGGGTACTTGAGGTGGAGCAGGGCTGGGGAAAGGCGAGAGGAGCTGGGGAGCTCCTGCCTGGCAACTCCCCAGGCTGCCGGCCTTGTGCAAAGCCAAATAGGTACTGGGGTTGCAGGGGGCAGCCCAAGGGTAGGCAGAGGCAGCAGATCCAAACCCCCCTTGCCTGCGATGGGTGGCTTGTACACTGCAGTCTGCCACAGTGAATGGGGGCTAGATGGTGACTGGCAGTAGCCTTATACTGAGGCAAGATGGGGATAGAGGGATGGGGAGGACCAGATTGTGGGTTGCTGCAGTGGGCAGAACTCCTGGGCAAAGGGCATCGGGGTCCGGGAGGGACATGGGGGCCAGTGGCAGGCGAGACATCAGCCAAGAGTGTTTTCCTTCTGTCTTTGCCCCTAGTTTCCTCTGCCTCAGAGAAACCTTCAAAAATCTTTTATGTGCCCGTGTTGGATCTAATAGGACCCAGCTCATCTGGTGGCCAAGAAAAGCTCTACATTGCTGCACAGAATTCTGACATCCCTGTCTTACACAGCTAGTGGACATAGAATAACAATGGGGATTGTGAGCTTTTTCAGGATCCTTCTGTATTCCAAAGAATTTTGTGTGTGAGGTTTATGGGAGATATTCTATAAAAACTACACCAGCACTTTTCCTTGCACTTTAAAGAGCCCATGGTTTGTTTGAGTTAATTGTACAATTCCGTTGATGGTACCACATCTCCTGTGAGGTCTGTTTCTAATGGTGCAAGCACATACCATAATTCCTATCAAAGAATGTGCCAAGCATCTCTTATGAACTGATAATTAAATGAAAAATACACTTTTTATAAAACAGAGGCCTTGCTGTTACCTGAGACTTTCATTGCGTGAGATGGCATTTGTTAGATGGAAGTTTTTGGCATTGACTTTACTTTATAAATTATTTTCTCCTATAACTTATGCCAATAAGGCTGTTTTTTCACATTGAATATAAGTTACTCATGGACACACAAACATACACATCTGGTTATTTTGTTAACATTTTGAATATTACTGTGAATATAACTGTGTCCCAAAAATAGATTTCTGTTCAGGGTTTAGGGTTATTAATGAACAAAGGTAATCATAAAAAAAGGATTATGTATTGTTACTCATGTTTTGTCTTCACATTGTATGCTATTTTTATCAACCAAACCCAGTGTAATTCTCTAAAGAGACTTGAAATAATAAACTTGTCTTAAGTCAAGAATACATCCCATCAACCTGTTGGCTCCTAATTCTGTTTTGAAATAAGCAGCACTGTGCTAGAAGCCATCTAGCTGTTCTTTTAGTCTGTGTTTCCCATGAACTCTTGGCTATAGGCAATCTGTAAGTACAAAACTGGGCTCAAACATTGACATTATTGGAATTAACAACTTCTGAAGGAGCTGGGTGGAAAAACATTTACATGCTGTGCACCTTGTATGATTATGATTAATATATAATCTTGATCTCCTAAGACCTGCTATTTTTGTTCACTCCAACAGAAGCCACTGAGAAACAGGGGCAAAAATCCCCCTTTTGAACTTTGTTGTTTTTCCAAGAAATGAAACATTGTATAAGAATTTGGGTAATGTATGTGCACGGCTCTTTGAGTTTATGTTGAGAATTTATGCGGGGTGGAAATCAAAATACACAGCATCTGTGTGAAGAATGTATGCAGGTCCTGGGGAGATTTGACATAGAAACAGCCTGACAGTGTGTGACCAGACAAACTGGTACCTTGCAAACTGGCTAGTATGTACTTCCCCTGAGTGCATTTAACTCCCATTCTATTGCTTTTGGAATAGCAAACTAAGTCTCCTTGGAAATAAATGGCTTCCTCGCTGGCATGCAATGTTATATGGTTTGCTGTGAACAGGTATGATAAAAACAAAATAATAAAGCATTGAATTTGGTGTCCAGTGCCTGACAGCCACTGGGCCCCTTAACAAAAATGAGCTTAAAAACACACACACACACACAGAAACGGAAACCAAATCCAAACAAAACCTAGAATGAAAGCACAAAAAATTATCTTAGGGCTCAACCATAAACTCTGTTGTGCATCAATGCAGAGAGGAATGGGAGTATATCAGCGATGCCACAGACCTGCTGATAGTAGGGGCATAGAGTGAGGGCAGCGGCTTCAGCAGATGTTACCGAGTATGCTCAGTTCATATGATCATGCTCAGTACAATCCAAGCAGCAAATCTGGAGGAGCATGTGACCCCCGCATTAAACAGTACTGCAATATAAATGTTAATCAACTGTAATAACAGTAAAGAAGCAGTTCCTGCAGATATTATTTAATATGCTGGTTGCTTTACAGTGGAGCTTTCTCTGAGCCAGTGTGCCTACTCCATGAACTCCCGGGATGACTGTCTAAAGCCAGGGAGCATAATTAAAGTCACTCATTGGCCTCTCTCCTGGTTCTGCCCAGGAAATTGTCAATGGGTGCCCATTATACTACTGATTTTTGCAATGTGAACACTAGTCCACTGGGAACTGGATTGAGACCAGTAACTGATTTCATACAGACCACCAAGTAGTATTAAGTTTTGATCCTGCAAACTGGGTAGGACTCAGGTCAGTAACCTAGAGGCAAATGAAGCCATCACTGCCATCTCCTCTTTTAATTCTGCCTGTTTGAAAGTCTCCATGTATTATTACCTCACTTTGAGCTTCCATATGACATAAAGGGGGCTGGGATGCTTCTTGTATGATGTTTCTTGTATAAAGTCAGTACTTTTTCCTCGATGTCATCGCTTACTGGAGCAGAAGTACCAGACTGAAATCATCTGTGTTTGATTAGACAACTCATCCTAGGTTCTGGACCTTTCGGTTTCTGCAGCATATTTGGAAATGAAAGACACACTGTTCATGATGGGTGGTTTAAATTGATGCAGCCCATTGAAATCTGCAAGGAAAAGGCAAACTGCCATTACTAGCATTTTCAGGAAACAGTTGAATAAGGAAAAGTAGAACTCTGGTCTATATTGCCAGTAATTCATAATGTCAACTGAGTCCTGGAGCTAGAAAAATACTAAACACCAATCGGCACTGTTATTTGCATGAAGCTGGCATTTTACAGGGCATTAAATATTTTGGCCATATTTGTAGTCATTTTCTTTTACCAATGCCAATTCAATTACAGAATTCATTTTCTAACTTTAGTTATTTATTCCTGACTCTCTCTCTCCTCTCAGTCTCATTTTCCAGTTCTGTGAAGCTTTGTCCTGCTTGTTTTTCTCCAGATTTTCCTAGACTTTCTCTAGGTTCTTTTCATCTAGTTAGTTTCATTCTGTTCTTTTTCTTTTTCTTTTTTATATTGTATATTTCTTCACTTTTCCTCTTCCTTGCATTGTTTATTGTCCTCTTTCTTACTGTGTTACTTTGTTCTCTCATTTGCATTATGGAGTCTGTATCTATATGTCATTTCTCTCTCATCCAGTATTTCTTTACTATCTTGCATAAAAAATATAGAAACTGGACATGGTCAGGACCTTTTACATCATTTATTTAATCCCTTGGCAGTGCGGGATTATTCCCCATGCTATAGGGCCTGATCCAAAGCTCATTGAAGTCAATGGAATGGCCAGTGCAGTTTTAAGGGATTCAACAAGAGGGACCAATTTATTTCAATTGTGATGATCTTTTTTATGACATAAAACTAATCTGAGGCAACCATGTCCTTTTACATAGGCAGATGAACAACTGTCTGGTAGTATATATTACAGCTGGTAGAAAAACAGGATGAAAGTTTCACATAACATTTTTGCCTTCTTCTACTCACTGAGATTTTGATGGACATTTTTGTTGAAATTGGGAATTTAAAAAAATTTCAACCAGCCCTAGTAATGCTGATTTTGGCCACTGACATGGACAAGATTTGAATTGCTGACCTAGAGGTTAGGGCCAACGTTTTCAAATTTAGGTGCCCAAAATTAGCCACCTGCATCTATATTTAGGCACCTATATAAGTGGGCTGATTTCAAAGGTTCTGATCACCTGCAGAGATTTCATGGACTTCACTGTGACTCGTGAAACGTCAGCATCTATGAAAATTGAGCCACTTGTATTTAGATGCCTAAGTGCAAATTTAGGGTGGGATTTTTCAAGGCTGCTAGGGGATTTGGACATTCAGTTCTCCTTAATATTAACAGCAACTGGGCACGTAAATCCATTAGGCAGTTTTGAAAAATCTCACCCTTAGTTACCTAAATTTTGACACCCAAATTTGAAACTTTTGGTCAAAAATATTACTATTTCCTATTACTATCCCCTGAGCCATCCAGTGCTTCGTTCTTACTTATGTCTCATCGTACTATTCTCCGTGCAGACAGGATGATTTAAGATATCCCTTTAAAACAATGCAGAAGATCAGTATATGCACTGTGGCTACAATCTCAAACAAAAGTTACATTTTAACCCTCATTTTACAGTGTGTAGAAATGCCCCATTATACCCATCATATTTTGTTTTTTTATGCTGTAGGATGACAAAATAATCTGATAGAGAAAAGCTACTCTACCCTACCAGTAAGGACAAGAAGAGGAACTCATCACAAGGCACAGAAACAGTGAGTATGACAGTGCAGTGACTTTTACAATTGTTTTCAGTCAGTGCTCTAACAACTAGCACTTGGGCTGACAGTTGCACGGATGAGGTGGTATGAAATTTAGACAGCGCTGATTTGCTCAGCACTCTGTAAACCATAGACAGCATTCTGGCCAAAAGACAGGCCCAGGCTTGCCTAAGTACATACAGCTATGCCTAATGATGCAGGGAAGGAAGACCCTATGGGTGAAATTCCACCTTCCCCACACGAAGCCAAGGTAATCGGGCTCTGTGTGGGGAACTCAGCAATGATTGGAGATGTAAGTTACTTCCACACCAATCAACATGCAAGCTGCTTTTCCATTCGTAGCCCTATCCACGCCATGCCACCGGATTCAGAGCCAGCACAGAGCTGCACCTCCATGACTCTGAGCACCACGCTGCAGAAGCCCCACTGCATGGCCACTCCACTAAAATCCATACCCAACAGATAGTCCTACCACAGTGGTATAGAGAGCTGTAGGCAGAGCCGTAGGGTGAAATTCTCCCAAGGATATAAGTGAATTGGAAAGCAGCTCATTGTAGCTATGACAGGATAGGACTCTATTGATTTTTGTTTTGTCCGTAGTTGTAATTGTAATTATTAGAGTGTATGGTGTTGTTTTAAAAATATATTGGCAACTCCATGTGCTGTGGGAAGAGGTTTTAACTGCCCCAAGGAATCAAGTCTCAGCCTATTGCATATGAGCCATTTGAAGTCAAGTGAAGTGGTAACAGGTTTGTTAATTACTCGGAGCCCGACTCTACTGCAGGACAATTAAGTTTTCAATCCACAAACAAAAAGGAGAAAACATCTGTAGATTCCCAAAGCCACAAAAGAGAAGCTGCATTTTAGTCTAGATAGAGTGAACATGACCCAGAAGAAGAGGAACCCAGTTATGTTTCTTAGGCTAAAATTGGTTAGTCTGAAATTACCTCTCCTATCTAAAGAAACTGACAGAGGAGGGTCACCTGTCTTGGATGTATTTTCCCAGAGAAAGGGGGGAAGTGAGTCACGAAGTCTGAGGGTGTCTATACAGGAAATACCATTTGGTTAAGTTCTCCCTCTACTGCCCTCCAGATGCCATGATTTCACAGAGGTCCTTTGGAATGGACAGGACTTGGTGAGGGGAGGGTGATGGAAAAGTACAGGCTGGATGGAAAGAAAAAATGAGAAATGCTGAGGTTAGAGTGTGAGAAGATGAGTTTCAGGAATGGTGTGGGGCCTGGATAGGACCTTGGGAGGGGACGATAGAGAGAGTTGCAGGCTTGCTGAGTACTGGTTTATTTTGTGTTCCTGTGTATGTTTGGGCAATGATAGGGCATATTTACATGCACGTTTATATTGGCACCAGGGGAGCTGGAACAATTTGTATAGTGGGGGTGCTGAGAGCCACTGAACCAAACTGTAAACCCTGAATATGATGGAAAGCACTTCAAGCCAGGGGTTCCTGCCACACGCCCACCACCCCTAGGTCCAGCACCTATGATTGGCAATGCTGGTTTTACTGCATGCTCCTCCATGCATACTAGCAATGCACATGCAGCTTCCATCTTTTTAATTTTAATATCCTTCATAGTCCTAAAAACAAGATAAGAATTTTTTAAAGGGCAAAAGGCAATTATTATTTTAGCTTGCTAATATCATGAGTAAGCAGGGTAAACTTGGAAAGCATCAAATACTCCCTCAGAGTCCATGACCAAAACTATGGTTGTTTTGGGGTTTGTCATTGAAAAGGCAAAACACAACAACTGAGATTTTTTCCAAGAACAAACCACAGCTGCAAAAGTCCAACTCTAACAATTATACTCTAGCATCATCTAGCCAATTCCCAACATAACTCCCAATGTCATACATGTGTACTTTTAAATTATCATCCAAATAAATCCAAATTCTGAAACTTTATAGGTTTGCCCAACACTAGTAACTAGTATAATGATGATGTTTAAAGACACTCAGATCTCCCATGGGTATTTCAGCATATTATCCGGTTGTCACAAATTATCAGTGTCACTCTAGATTTATTTGTTGTAATTCTAGTTATCTGAAAATATGAAATGATGCGCAAAGAATGTAAGATGACAGCGCTTTTCCCACGCTAATGCTGCATGGGCTGGGAAGCAGATTTATCATCAACAACAATGTAGGACTGAAGAAAAAAACCACTGCATTAAAGTTACATAAGAAAGAAACTACAATAAGAGGGAGAAAATATTTCCTATATTTAGCCTGAAGAAATGTAATGTACCTATTTGTTTGGGCAATCATGGTCTCAGTCCTTTTCAAAGCTGTAAGGATTGGAGTTTGAGTGACCTTAGCATCATTGCAAATGCACACGCAAAGGCTCACTCACAAATAATCTTTGCTCTTTGAGAGCCTACATCTTCATCCATTTTAAGGAAAGTTGACTCAAGAACATTATTATTTAAAATTTCCTCAATACAAAGCAAATGCTAACCTCTGAAATAAAAAACTTAGTACAGGACAGGATCTGAAAGGTGCTGAGCAACCTCATTTCCTTCCCATTGGACTCAATGGGAGCTGAAGGCACACTGTACCTAGTGGGATTGGGCCCAGGAATCAACTCTTGGAAGGAAACAAGGCAGCTGTTTCAAACATGACTCAAATTCTGCAAGGTGAACAGGGAGGTGTTAACGTTTTTAGGTGAAGAGGGAAATGTTAATTTTTAAAATGTTAAAAGAATAAATTGAATTAAAATTTCATGAGTAATTTCATGGGCACTGATTATCAGCCATTAGACTCTGAGACCATCAGGCATGTTTAAGATTTGAAAGGTGGGCTGACTTTCGGTTGTGGTCTTAGCTAGGGTGTAAGTTAGTTTGCCAATAATTTTAGAGTGTTCTTTTCCAGTGGAACCAAGCAGGCTTTATTAGTTGCTAACATTCCCATAGGAGTGGCTTTCAGGAAGCAAGTTTCACATGGTTTGAACCATACAGTTGGGCAAGTTGTACAGGGCAGAAAGCTCAGGATTCTCAAACTGGCAAGATAAATACATATTTCTGTATTTCATTTAGCAATTGCTATGTATGTGAGAAGCATTGTTTAAATTATTAAGTGACGCATATCAGCAAGAAACTCTTAAATTATACTTCAAGGATTAAATTTAATAGGGACGGGAAGTGGACGGGGGGCTACAGATGGTCTTGATCAACGTGTTAAATTATGTAAGCCAAGCTGGAAGTATTTGATTTCATGTTAGCTCTCATGGTGAAGCTGGAGGGCAGAGGAGGAGAAGGACACAATGGAGGCTAAGTGGTGGGACAGCAAAAAGTGAAATCAGAGACAACAGGAGCATAAGGAGCAGATGTTGGGGGGTTGTTTTCATGAACATCCCCTTGCATCCAACTGACTAGGCACATAAACATTTATATGAGAACACAGGATGGAGAAAATGGAAGGTAGATTGATTATTCCTTTGTGAAACAGTAGAGAACAAAGGAAGGAATGTTGCTGTTGTCCCAAAATATGGCGTCTCTTCTAATTCCCAGATAGTCTGGAAGAACCAGAGGCCAGGCCAGGCAAAATCAGCAAGATTTTTCTAAAGTGAAAAGTAAAAGCCATATAAGCATGTCATCAGTAGTCAGATGACGATGATGATAGACAATGCATATTGTCCCATAATTCTTGGTGGAAAATGCTTGTGGGCATCTTTCAAGTGTCTGATTTTATATTGCATATATTTGTAAGGTTAGCGAGGACCCAATTTTGAGACCCAGATAACAGTAAATATGCTTCCACATTTATGTTCACACCTACCTCAAAGCATTTATCGAAGAGTCTCCAATGAGCTGCTTGGAAAAACCATAATGGGTTCATTCATTCAAGCCCTCTAGGTAACTCAACAAACAAGACTGACAATCAAGTAATGTATTGCCCTGTAAGGGCTCTCATCTCACAGTGGTGTCGCTCAGTCTCTGAGGACCGTCCCATATGTGTGTGCTCTCTGTGCATGTGTAATTAACCCTTACCATGTTATCTGTGCAAACTGACTTCCATGTAACAAAAGGTTGTGGGGAGTTGTCTTCATATTATGTACAGGTCCATAGAGGAAGAAGTAAGCAAAAGACATCCACCAATGAGACTATTATCTGCTGTTTGAGGATTATGGAGTGGTTAAACTGAGGGCCCTATGCAGTCTGCACCAACAGAAGCCAAACTTGTACTAAATCCATTACTGCCCTTGATATCTAAATGTAGAGTCAGCTTGTGACCCAGATCCTCAGCTGGTGTAAATTGGCATGGCTACATTGAGGTCAAAATGGAACTGTGCCAATTTATACCGGCTGAGGGGTCTTAAAGGGTATCTTTAAGGCACTAGAAACAGGGTGGCAACACACTACTCCAGCAAAATAGCCAGGAAACTCAGCTGCTCAGAAATCCCACACATGCAGATGCACTGTAAGGGAGTGCAGCATGTGCTGCTCTGCATGGCCATCTAGATATGCTAGGTGATGAGGAAGGGGGCATGGCCTTGTTTCTACCCTGCTTCTTTATTGGTCTTTAAAGCTACAAGGGAGGTCATGGGGACTGCAACTGTGGCCAGTTAGTGAATAGGGATTAAGTGAAAAAAGGGTCCTTGCACCCTCCCCTACGTGCTCACTCCCTCTAGGGCTAGGCACAGTCTGACCTTTGTTCTGTATGATACATGCCTAAAAAGAACTTGGGGCTCTTCATAATTTTGCTGTTTGACTATCTGCTGTTCAGGACAGTGAAGATGTAGACAAGGGTGGTGAGGGGAAGAATTTCCATCATCAGCCAGTCAGATTTTGGAATGATGAGAAGCATGGGAGCTGAAGGCATTATAGCAAGGCCCATTGTAATTTACCCAATATGTGAAAAATTACAGTTCTAATGGTAAGTATTGTACTAAATATTGGCAGGACATGAATCTCTCTGTGAAGATTTTAGAAAGTATGAAAACAGCTACAGATCGCATTCTTCTTTGCCAAATCTTAAAGTTTGTAATCCTGCACTCCACTCTGGGACACCATATGGCAAAAGAAACAACACGTAGAACTGTTTTCTGTAGAACTGTAGTAGACACGAATACCAAACAATTTCACAAAACCACTAAATATTTGGCCAGCTTCTAGTCTACTGTAATTTTTAAAAAATGCTGAAGACAAATGTTTATGTTGAAGGGAAAATGTCCTCAGGATAGAGCTGACCTGTCAATTAATCATTTCAGCTCTCCTGTAGAGCCCATTCCATAATCTATACTTCGTGAACAATGACTACTACACTAATTAAGCCTTTCTAAAGCTTTGAAAGGCATTTGAATTGTGGGTGAGTGCTGCTTTGGCTCTTCTGGCATGTAACATGCAGAATGTCTGGCCAGTTATCCAGACTTCTTTCGTATATGTTACCGATCCAAAATAATTTCACCAGACACCTTTGAGTAAAATCACAGGTTTGCCAATTTCCATTTCATGTCTTTTCTACAAAACTGAAAATTACCGTTCATGAGCACTGGTGATTTCTCCAAAGCTGAGTATGGCAGATATGCTCAATGTCCAAACTTTAACTTACTGGGACAAAATATTAGTATTGATATTGATTGTGAACATAACATCAATGCTCCCTGAGTCGAAATGGCCTAGAGAAACAAAAATTATTTTATTTGCGCCTAGAATGACAACTTATTCAGCAGAGATGCAAACTCTGGGGTATTTCTTGCTGGGAGGGGTGCTTTTAAACGACTGATGATGTGCAGATCATTAACAATCCATATGCATCTGGTTGAAAATGTAACCACACAGCTGTGATGACATTTCCCTGAAACTGCATAAGTTTGAAAGAAAAAAAATAATAAAACCCCTCAATGTCTTTGTACTGTATAATTTTCAATTATCTCAATTTTCTGAGCTCCAAGTCAGCACTTTTTCGAGAAATGTATATGTCAAAAGAAAATTTATCAACAAAGGTTTCATATTCTGATTTCCTTGGACTTTACATCAGGCAGAATTCTGGTTCACTTTTAAATGTGGGCAAAACTGCCAAAAAATGAAAAACGCTTGTTATAATATTACAGATGATAACATCGTCCGGTCTGTTTTGTTCTCTAACTAGTGCTAGGAGAGCTTAAGCAATATCATTTCACTAGGCCTGGCAGTCTAGGCAGAACTTCATTAAAGTAGAGCTATAAGACCTGTTCCACGAAAGCTATGTAAGGGTTCAGTACTCAGGAGACTAGCAGTGTACCAATTCTTCATCCTTCTATTCCCAAAGCACTCTCTGGATACTCTCCGCACTCCCCCAATTTACTATTCTGTTCGGAGAGGGTGGCTAGTGGCTTGAATGCCTGCTGTCTCTTTGGATGGGTAACCTGTTCCCTGTAGACTTAATTGGATGCCAAATTGCCACTCCTCATCTTATAAATCAATGGCCAGTTAAGGCCTTTACCATCTAAAAGTTCTTCTGTGGGTTGATTAAATGTCCTGATTTCCTCTTCTCTCAACTCATCTCAACAAGATATACAAGGATCAATTACTTATTCAAGATGTAATGCAAGGATTATGCCTACTTCCATGCATGATTGATTCTTGCACTTTAATCCATATGGACACCCATACTCCCAGAGTGGAGCAGCAGTAAGAAACACTTTTCAGTGTCAACTGCCAGGCAGACTGGAGCAAAGGAAATATTGCCCAGTTGAGATCCCTAGCGCATGGCCACTACAAAACCCTTGTTTCCTCTCCAATTGCTCTCTGGGTGCATGTTCAGGCCACTTCCTCTCCCTACAGAAAGCTTTTTGGACTAGAGTAGGGAGGGGAGGCAGAGAGTTGTGGCCTTACCTAGTGGCTCCCAGGGGATATATGATGGCAGTGATAATCTGGCTCCAGGAATTGTGGGATTGCTAGGTGGGCTCCCATAAGCTCAGCAAATATTAGTGATGAACCAAGTCCAGAACTCCAGATCCAAACACCTCCGAACTGTGGGCATGTTCATATCTGGAGATGTGGACTGCATGTCTTAAACACAGGAGGGGCCGTTTCAGATCCATAACACCAGGAAGTCAAGTGATAGGTATTATGGATGAATGCTAAGGGGATCCCAAGGTTTCCCTAGCCACAGACTTAGGCCAAAATTTTTAAAAGTGACACCTGGGGGTTGATTTTTCAAAGCTGCTGAGTGCTGGGATACTCTCCGAGACCTCTTTCCACTCAGTTTCCCAAGAGCTCAGTTCAATGCCAGCCTTCATCACTCAAGTATCTTTATTTGGCATGTAGCAATGCTCTGCTGAGTTGATCAGACTAAAACGCAGGGCATAGAAGCAGGGTGCATCATAGATCCAAAGTTACACAGCACACCTCTTCCTTTATAAACATTTACTCATTACTATACAGGGGATCATACGTTTTGGGATTGGCTTGGTTACTTTGTAGGAACCAATTCCCGTACAGCATGCACTGTCCATGCGCTGCCCAAGTACGACTTAGTCCTACCTCAACTTTACATTCCTGATTTATCTTATCATTGTTGTCTTGCTCTTAGTAAATGGGTCCCCGATGTTCCCCCTCTTTTCTTAGCTAGCTCAGACATTTTGTCTTTTAGATTACTGACCCATTTACTTGTCTTATCACAAACATTCCCTTTTCAGCCTGCTGATCTAGTTACCTCCCTAACCCTGTCCTCCTAGAAATGAGGCCTTCCCCATGTTTAATTACTCATGTCAAGACAGGCTTACACTGAGCATCCACACTGCAGCTGAAGTCAGTGGGAGCTGAAGTAAGTAGGTGCTCAGATGAGACAGTGATGAATGTGGTATAAGAATTTAGACCAGGACTGGCCAAACTTACTGACACTCCAAGTCACATACAATAATCTTCAGAAGTTCGTGAGCTGTAGGACACGCACAACTGTGCCATGGGGCGGTGCCTGCCAGGGCATGGGGCTAAAGCCCTTAGACCCCTCCCTCCCTGCAGGGCACAATCCCCTGTTCCCACTGTCCCAGGGCAGAAGCCCCGAGCTCTCCCCGCCCCTTACCCCAGTCTGGTAGGTGGAGAATGGGTGTGTGTGTGTGTGTGCGTGAGCAGCTCCGTGAGCCATGCTGTAAGCATGGCCGCAGTTTTGCCATGCCTGATCTAGACAGAGCGGGTGAAGAGAGTGGCACTTCCCAGGACGGCATCCTGATACCACCTTCCCTTCGTGTGAGGAAGTTTTGTCTCTGCCTACCGTGGGTCAGTCCCCTGACTCCACCAGCCTCTGGCAATGCAAGCACTTCCTTGCAGGCCTTGCTCTCTTTTTAGAGGTTAGCAATAGGCACACACCAACTCCTGAGTCCTCCGAGCCTCCCTTTGGAGTGCCCAGCCCCTGATCCCCACTGGACACTCACAAAATTACTGGATTATCTACTTCCAAAGGAATAGCACAGCCCAGTTTACTAGTTTCAACTCAGGGCCACCACTCCCCCTGACACACATTACTTAGATATATCTGTAGTAAAAACTGGAACAAGTTTATTATCAAATAACAGAGATCAAATGACTTTGGAAACTAACGGTTACATATAAAACAAAATCAGAACATGCTTTCTAGAGCCTACACTTAGCTCACAAGACATTCCCTGTCTCCTACAGGATAGCTTCCACCATGATCTTTTCCTAGCGTTTTCAAACAGGTTGGCTGAGACACTACTTTCATCAAATCAAGTCCGCTGGCTGCTTGTCTTCCCGGATTGAAGGGTGAAATCTCATCCCCGCTCCACTTCTTTGGCGAAGTGACAGCATATGCCTGTAACAAGACGCTGCAGGGCCCTCTTGGCTCCTGCCCCTGTTGGGCTGATAAGGTCACTCGGAGACCCTGGGTTCAGTAACCACTGGTGCCGTTTATTTACAGGCTGTGCTCCCGCCACCTTTCCGCCATACAAGTAGCCCTTTACTGCGGGAGGGGAGAGCTACCTCCTTGCTTCCATTCCCTGCCTTTTCCCTTTCTTTCCACCCCCGCTTCCTTCCCCTGAGGCTTTTATAGAGCCCCAGCCTAATTAGGCAGCAGCTCTCTCTGCTTCCCCAATTAGGGCCAGATGGTCTAACCAGCTCCAATTCACCTCCCTTAATTGGAGCCAGAGTGACAGAAGGCTGGCTTAGCAGTTCCTGCTCAGCGCCCTGTTACAATGTCCCTTACCCCAGGAGGTCCCCTTTGAGGTTCCTTTGTCTTTGTAAATCCTCTGACCTGCACCTGGCCAAGACAGCAAACATAACCGGTCTCCAAGTATATCCATTGTGGTTTTTTTACACTGACTGAGTTGGCCTGGAGGTATACAGTACACAATGGTCTGCCAGAGAGATAAGTGTTTAGTCCTCCCTTCCTTCCTGGAATCTGTTTATCACCTTCTGGTGACCTGTGTGAACTTAGAACATAATTTCCAGTATACATACAGAACTCCTTACACATTATCTGCACATACACTTCGCAATGATCGTGACAAGCAGTGTGACACATGCTTTCAGTAGAGACCCTACATGACCCCTTTTGGTGAATCCAGGGGATTCCTGGATCGCTGTGTCCTCTGCTAGTTGTGTTTCTGCGTCACAAGAAGCACCTCTGAAATTCAGGCCCCGAGTAGGCGACTCAAGTTTTATTAGCAAAAAATGATGTGGCAGGCAGGCAGAGCTGCAGGAAAAAAATCTTTATTGAGTGGGGATTACATGTGTAATGGTATGTGTGTCCAGTAGCAGCCTGGCCACCAGCTTGAACTCCTGAGCTGTAGCTGTCACAGCAAACTAGGTCCCTCCTCAAACCTGAGCCTCTTTCTCTAGTCCCACTCCTCACAATACAGCAGCCATACCAAGAAACACACCAAGGCAGCTTGTGGGTTTATCTCCTGAAGATAAGGAGAAGGATTAAGTAGTGGCCACTGTGCCCCAAAAGGGGGTTGCAAGCCACCAGGCAGTCCTCCAGATGACATGAAAGGCTGATCTAGACAAATTTTTATACCTCTATATCATCTTACAAACTGATATAGTTTTAGTGGTACAGAAATTGCATGTAGATAAACCCTAAAGGAAAGAGAGTTCTAGAACCGGCAAGGAGCAGAGGGTAGGTCAATTCCTGGGGCAGGAGTGGTAGAAGTGCAATAATTTGATTCAGATTTGGGTATTCCAATATATGAAGACCCCTACATCTGAATCTTACACTACTCACACCTCCATACAGTGGGGAAGCTTCCACTGCCCCTCTCTGTGCTATTCCTACTTCTTGTGTGGGTAAAGAGGACTTCAGACTCCAGACTAGCAATATGGCACCTTTCACAGAACACTGGGCCTGACTCTCTCCTTCTTTGTGCAGTCATTAACTCTTGTTCAAAGTAACTGGAAAGTGGATGTAAAGCTCTGTGGTCCAGATGCTTCCCTGGTGTAAATTGGTAAATTGGTATAGCTCTTTTGAAGTCAATGGAGTTATGCGGACGATGGTCTGGCTCTACCATTTTTGAGTCAACCCTCTTTGTACAAATGTACATGACTGCCCAATGCGGAGAATCAGGCCTACCCTCCTACCCCGGCGAGCTTCCTATTATGAGACTGTTTTCTTCTCATTTTAACTGGTTAACGCAGGATAAGAATGCCCTATAAAAATCAGAATATTCTGGGAACCTCAGCCTTGTCCTGGCTGTTGGTTTACAGCTGCTTGCAGGAGTTAATATATCTCAGGAGCCTTGTGCTATGAAAATATTTCATAAATCAAAATAATTAAGATCTCAAAAATATACATATAATTTTTTACAAAATCTGGCATTAAAGGCTCACATAAATGGTGGATTATAGTTTTATTCCTTCCAAGGTATTACAAATATCCTTTGAGTTTTCTATAGGCATGTATTGTGGGTCACAAGTCAGGAAGAGAGGCCCCCAGATCATTAATTATTAGACCATAATTTACGGGAGGGTAGATACACACAGATTCCTTTGGTAGAGACTCGGTGTAACATTCAGCACCTAAAGTGACCTCCTTAACCTCCGGAAACCTTGACTTTTCTTCATCACTGCTAATTTCTTCCCAGAAATACAGCACTGACATCTGAGCTTTCCAGCTGACAGCAATAAGCAGAGTATAGCCAAGAAATTCTGGTACTGATGAAATTACTACAGAGTACCATCTACTGTTACAGAAGGCTCTTTGTGACCTCCATTTGGTTGCAATTAAAACTGGTGTCACTGTCACAGCTGTCAGTCCTTTAGTTGTCTTAGAATCCTGCTGTTTGTTAACCACAAAGTGGCAAATTATAGATTTTATGAGGCCCAGGAGTGACTGAACGAGTGACCTAAACAACCCTGCAAAGGCTATTGAGGGTTTTATTTAAAGCCAGATTATTTAAATTTGTAGCCAAAAGCTAGGCACCAAAATAAAAGTGGCCTGATTTTCAAAGGTGAACAATCTGCAATTCCCACTGAATTCGCTGAAAGTTGTGCGTTGTTCATCACCCAGAAAATGTGGTGACTTGTTAAGATATATAAATATGTAATTAAGGCCTTGATTCAACAAAGAACTTAAACTCATGTTTAAGTTCCATTGAAACCAGTGAAACTTGAGTATATATTTAAGTGCTTTGCTGAATCAGGGACTTAGGCCTAGATTCACTAAAGTACTTAAGTGCCTAAATCCCAAACATCAGAACCGAAGTCTAGGTCGAGGCTCTAAGTCCCATTTCAGGCTCCGCTACATTTCACAAAACTCCAGCTGAGCCTTGTAGGCACTGAGGGTACATCTACACAGCAACTAGACACCCACGATTGGCCCATGCCAGCTGACGTGGGCTTGCGGGGCTCAGGCTGAGGGGCTGTTTCATTGCTATGTAGACTTCTGGGCTCAGGCTGGAACCTGAGCTCTGGGACCCTCCCACCCTGCAAGGACCTGGAGCTTGGGCTCCAGCCCAAGCCCAAGCCCAGAAATCTACATAGCAATGAAACATCCCCACAGCCTGAGCCTGAGCCGACACAGGCCAGCCAGGGTTTTTTTTTTTTTTGCTGTGTAGACATACCCTTAGACTCACTCAATGCCTACGTTTTTGGAGTAAAAAGTTCCCTAGATGCCTACATTTCTGCCTCTGGCCAGGCACAGTGCTGCCTCCCTCTGGGTGTATGGATGCTAGTCTCCCGTCTAAGCCCCAAAGTGATTCACAAAGTGGGAAAAGATAGGCATTGGGATACCTCACTTGTGTGTGGGGCACAATCTGGTAGATGTATTCAGAGGCAACCTACCGGATCAGGTCCCCTGGCAAGTTCACACAAAGCAGCAAGGGGGGGACCCTCCATTATACAGCTTTTAGCCCGTGGTTCAGGTACTCACCTGGGATGTGGGAGACCCCCAGTTCAAGTCCCTCCTCCACCTGATGAGGAGAAGAGATTTGAAAAAGAATCAGCCATCTCTCAGGTGAGTGCCCTAATAATTAGTTTGGGGGATATTCTAATGTGGGGCTCCCTCAATCTCTCTCGTTGCAGCTGTCGCACTCTAAATAAATAATGAGAGAGTCATGTGAGAAGGAGAGAGAGAGAGCATGCGAGCGCACAAGCATGAGAATGACTCTATAGCCTAGTAGTCAGGCACTGACCCAGGACCCAATCCCACTTCCCTAATGACTCTAATTATTTAACCAGAATGCAGCAGCTTCATCAGGAGAAGGGAGCCCCACATGAGAATATACCATACCCCAATGGTTTGGGCACTCATTTGAGAAGTGGCAGATACCTGTTCAAATCCTTCTCCTCATAAGGCGGAGGGGAAAATTGAACCAGGGGTCTTCCACACCCCAGGTGAGTACCCGAACCACTGTGCTAAAAGTTAAAAGGAAGGTCTTCCTCCTCACAAAAAATGCCTAGGCACCTAACTCCAAACAAGGTTTGTGACTATGAATCACTAGCAGAGATAGGCCCTCCCTGGAGGGGATAAGCCTGGACGTAGGTGCATATCTCTGTGGAAGAGGTGAGCCTTAGCACTCACCCATCAGTTTCTTCCACTGGCTACCTTAGGCAGCTCCCTGCCTAATTTTGTGAATTGCAGTCTAAGATGCCTATCTATTCCCATTCCTTGTATGGGGAGCCTTGGTGCCTAACTCAGGGTTTGTGAATTGCAGTGTATTCCTGTGATTTTTCTAGGATCCTAAAAGTTAGGCGCTGTGATGCCTAAGTACCTTTGTGAATCCAGGCCTAACTTTGGGCCCTCAGTATTGAAAATGTTGGCCTTCCATGTTTGTTCCCTCTTACTGATATAGAACAGATATCGGCAAATCTATCCTTTTCATACAAAACTGAGTATGTTACCCATTCTGGCCCAAATCATTCCCCCCATATGAAAATTAACTGAAAAGGGAGTTATGGTGTTGGAAAAGTCTGCAAGAATCTCCTTACAGCAATTCACCAAGATTCTTCTCTTGGAGAGAGGGTGGAGTTTACCACCTGTAGAAAAATCTGCTCTTAAGGTAGTCATTGGAGTCAATGGCTATTGACCTCTGTCATATAAAAAGGAGATTAATCTTTTGTAATCCTGACCCCTCTGGCATGCCTGATGTTTTCTTATTGGCTAGGAAAGTCTTGAAATAGCAAAAGGTAGCAACAAAGTTCAAACTTGCATGTGTATTTAATTAATAACTAATTAATCTGGACCCAGAGCAGCTCAAGAGCTGGTAATGAGAGGTGTAATAATGTCTATGTTGGCTAGAATTCTGGTCTGATCACTAATGTTCCTTCAGAACATTTTCTTGTGGTTACGTGGAAGATAATTGTTTTGCCAGGGAAATCTAAGAAAGTTCTTTTTGACTCCTCAATACATATTGTTAAGCTGCTGGACAACAGAATTTTTCCCAGCATATAATATGCTTAAAAAAACTCAGAAATAAGAAAACTATTTTCAAAAGTAATTTTGTACATGTAACAGAAGGTCCCCGTTCTTGGTATCTGTGGATCTGGCATCATAGATGATCTTTCATTTTCCCATTTACTCTTGATACCATAGGAACCCAAACAGTTAGCCACTATACATCTTGAATTCCAAATAGCCACCTGTTTGTATCCAAAATAGTTTGGCCAGTGCTGTCAAACATAACATGTCACCGGCTGACTGGAATTTCCAAAGACACAGCCAAATTCAGAGACGATGAGTAAGATGGTGCAAGTTACACAGGCAGTAAGTGGATGTGAGGGAGTCAGGGTTGGTGCAGCTTACATGCCAATGTGCCAATGTGCATGCTTTAGCTTACACATTCTTACTGCTGTTCCTGCTACAGCCTTTTCTTCCACCTCCTCAGTGTGTGATCAAGTAGGCCACTTTCTGAGGATTTGTATAGTTAGTTACACATTCAAAAGTGTTTGCAAGAATCAATCAGACTAAATTGGTGTAAATTGTGGTCTGAGGAGGCTAGCAAAAAGGTGTAAGTTACCTTGACTTAGAGTCAGACTCACACTGTCCTGTAAATTTGTCCTGAAAGTTATCAAACCCCTGCCAGGTGGTTTTTGGTTTTTGTTTTGTTTTGTTTTGTTTTTTTATTAAAAACAGTTGCTTTGAGTTTCAAATCCTGGGCCACATTCAGCCGTCTGTGTTACACCAATGTAAATCCAGAGTAACCGCAGGGAAATCAGTGGAGTTACTTACAGTAAGGACAGAACATGACCCAACAAGTGTTATCTCTAGCACTCCATGTGCTACTCAAACCCACCTGCACAAGTTTGTTTTTAAGGGTATAATTCAAGGTGGGATTAGGTGCTGCAAAACAGGCACTGTGGGTGGGAGAGCAGAATAAGGTGATGACTGTAGGAGTGTTGGTGTGCTGGATCTGACTTCCTGAGGCCAATAGGACAGCTGCACGCTGACAGAGCAAGCAGCAAGAGTGACAGACTAGCAGCTAACCCAGAGGCAGAGAGAGAAAAAATTGCCTTCATAACTGCTCAGTCTGCAGAGAAAGGAACCCATTGCCTTCACCTTGTAGTCATTTACACTTGTGCAAAGTACAGAGTGGATGAAAGATGTTCTGATTTAGTAGTTTTTCAGACTGAATTTGCCTTCCCTTTGCACTGGTACAAATGACAACACAAGCTGTAGAGCAGCAGTGAATTGGGCCCATAATTCAGGATCACTCTATGGACCTGTACATTATAGATTGAAAGATGGGATTCTTCCATATATCATAATATAGTAAAATGTATTAACACTGAAAATATATTTCCAATGTTGTTAATTTGGAGCGCTTTTATAATCATTTAGAAAATAAGAGATATATGGCGAAAATATATTAATATTGTGACAAAGTTCCTCCTCTATCTTGGTGGGTCTTGCGCTTATTGGCGGATTTTCTTGCCTCAGAGATTCACCATGTGGGTTGCGGAACAGCCCAGAGACATTCCCCTCTGGAAGAACCCACAGTCCAGGTGTCCTAATTAGCCTGCCTGCCTTAACTGGTTCTAGCAGGTTCCTGATTACTCTAGTGCAACCCCTTCTCTGGTCACTCAGGGAACAGAAAACTACTCATCCAGTGATCAGTATATTGGCCCTCTACCAGACTCCTGTACCCCACTGGTCTGGGTCTGTCACATATCCCTCCCCCCTGCTCAACGCCCAGAGGTTGGGCAGCTTGGGATGCCAGACAGTGCACACGTGACAAGCCATCGGCGTTGCCATGACGGCTCTCTGCTCCGTGTTGCACACGGAACTGGAAAGGTTGGAGGGATAAGAACCATCTGATCACCCTTGTGTTCTTCTCCTTGTTCCACTGCATCCGTTGAAGAGGGGCATGGTCGGTCACGAGGACAAATCTGCGCCCGAGCAGGAAGTAGCGCAATGTTTCCATGGCCCATTTTACAGCGAGACATTCTCTCTCCACCACTGCATATTTTTGTTTCCTTGGAAGGAGTTTCCAATTGAGGTATAGAATTGGGTGTTCCTCCTCCCCGACCATCTGTGATAGAATGGCTCCCAACCCTACTTCCGATGCATCCGTCTGCAGGATAAACTCCTTGGTGAAATCAGGGGCTATCAGAACGGGGTTACTGCAGAGGGCAGTCCGTAGGTCTGTGAATGCTTCGTCTGCTGCGTCAGACCATCTTACCAGATCAGGTCCACGGGCTTTCACTAGGTCTGTCAGGGGGCTTGCGCTTGTGGCAAAGTGGGGGATAAATCGTCGGTAATACCCCACCACACCTAGGAACACCCGGACTTGTTTCTTGCGACTTGGTCGGGGCCAATTTTGAATGGCCTCTAACTTGTTCACTTGGGGTTTTACCAGACCTTTTCCCACAATGTAGCCAAGATATTTGGCCTCTGTAAACTCTACAGCACACTTGTCAGGGTTTGCTGTAAGGCCAGCTCGCCTGAAGGTATCGAGGACTGCCTCCACCTTCTCCAGGTGAGTTTCCCAGTCTGGGGTATGAATGACCACATCGTCCAAGTAGGCAGCAGCATAACTGTTAAGCGGGCGTAATAGCTTGTCCATGAGGCGCTGGAAGGTATCTGGGCCCCATGTAGTCCAAAAGGGAGGACAGTATATTGAAAAAGACCCTCTGGTGTAGAGAACGCAGTCTTTTCCTTTGCGTCTTCTGCAAGGGGAATCTGCCAGTACCCCTTTGTCAAGTCTAGGGTAGTCAAGTACCGGGCATTACCCAGACGGTCCACTAGCTCATCTATGCGAGGTATGGGGTACGCGTCGAACTGGGATATTTCGTTTAGTCGGCGAAAGTCGTTGCAAAATCTTGTGGTGCCATCAGGTTTGGGTACCAGCACGATTGGGCTGGACCACTGACTGTGGGATTCTTCGATGATCCCCAACTCCAGCATTTTTTTTCACTTCTGCTTTTATTTCCTCCCTTTTTGCTGCTAGCACCCGATAGGGCCTCATTGTTACTCTGGCCCCAGGGTTCGTGATGATGTGGTGATATGTCTCGGTTGTTCGACCCAGTTTTGTCGAGAACACATCTTGGTTCCGGAAGATCATCTCAGTCACCTCATTCTTCTGGTCTGGTGTTAAATCGGGAGACACTTTCACCTGTTTGGAAGGCTTATTTTCCTGTGTTAGGTCTTTTGGACCGTTGTGCATGCCTCTTGTGCATGCCATGGTTTCAGAAGGTTAACGTGATAAATCTGTTCTTGTTTTCTGCATCCTGGCTGCCGCACCTCGTAGGTTACTTCCCCCACGGGTTCAACCACCTCATAGGGCCCCTGCCATTGGGCCAGAAGCTTGCTTTCTGCCATGGGTACCAACACCATAACCCGATCCCCTGGTTGGAACTGTTGCACTTTTGCCTGGCGATTGTAATGGGTTCGCTGGGCCTCCTGGGCCTTCTCCAAATGTTCCCGTACAATACGGGTAACCCGGGCTATCCGGTCTCGCATCTGCATTACATGCTCTATTATATTTCTCCCCTTATTGGGTTCCTCTTCCCAGATCTCTTTGGCAATATCTAGTATATCACCGGGGTGATGCCCGTATAATAACTCAAAGGGGGAAAACCCAGTTGAGGCCTGAGGTACCTCCTGGATAGCGAACATAAGATAGAGTAGTCGGGTGTCCCAATCCTTCCCGTTCCAACTTACTTATCATAGCCTTGAGGGTTCGGTTAAACCTTTCTACCAACCCATCAGTCTGCGGATGGTAGACCGAAGTTCTCAGGGTATGTATATGGAGCAGCGTACAGAGGTCCATCATTAGCTTCAACATAAATGGGGTTCCTTGGTTGGTTAATATCTCCTTCAGTAGCCCCATTTGGGCAAAGATCCCCACCAGCTCTTTGGCTATAGTTTTAGAGGCCGTGTTCCGCAGGGGGACGGCTTCTGGGTAGCGAGTAGCATAGTCCAAAACAAGTATGTATTGGTGGCCCCGAGCCGTCTTCTCCAGGGGTCCCACTAGGTCCATGGCTATTCACTCAAAGGGGACCTCTATGATGGGAAGGGGTACTAAAGGTGCCCTCAAGTGGGGACAGGGACTGTGCAACTGACACTCCAGGCAGGAGGCACAGTACCTCCGCACTTCTTCATGTACTCCGGGCCAGAAGAACCGTCATAGGACTCGTGCCAGGGTCTTCTCTACCCCCAAATGCCCCCCCAAAAGATGACTATGAGCAAGACTTAATACAGCATTCTAGTGTTTTTGAGGTACTAGGATCTGCTGTACCTTCTGCCACTGTACTGGTGCAACCCGGTATAAGAGATCCTTCTTCATTATGAAGTAGGGTCCTGGTCCCTGGGTTTTCCCTTCCACAGGGACCCCATCTATTTCAGTCACCTCCTTCCTAATGTTGTCATACCTTGGGTCTTCTGTCTGGTCCCGTCCAAAATTTCCTCTCCTGGGGCTAATCTGCCCAAGATCTAGGGGCACAGTTTCTGTTGCCTCTACTGGTTCAGAAGCATTAGGGTGGGGGTCAGACTCAGGTGCTTCTCCCTCCTGCGTGGCTTCCTTTTCAGCTGCGCGGGTCCGCCTACCTACAAGAGCGACCCTCTGGCTTTGGGGCAATATTCAGGTTCCCGAGGCCTTAGCTGCCCTTCTTTCCCTTTTTGTCTTTCTACCCTGTCTGAGAGTGGAGATGAAATCTGGGGATATTTCAGAGAAGATTGGGGGTTGACAGTCTGCTGTGGATGCCTCACCAATTTTAGGGTCCTCATCTTTCTCCAATCCCCCTACTGGGAGTAAGTTTCCAAACCCTGGGAAGTCCCTTCCTATGAGCATTGGGTATGGGAGTTTAGGGACTACACCTGCTGCTACCTCAGTAGTGTTCCCTTGGATCTCGATTTTTACTGGGATGGTGAGGTAGTAACTACCTGTCCCATGGACACATGTTATCCCCGTACGTTTAGCCTGCATCAGCTGACTACGCTTCACAAACTTCCCTGAGATAAGCATGATAGCACTCCCTGAATCAACTAGTGCCATGGTCTCTACCCCATTTAGTTTCACTGGTCTGGTATACATATGTGAGGTTAGTGAGACTCCCACAATGTGGATTAGGGAGCATGGATCTGCCCAGTTCCCCAGGTTACACTGCATAGGCTCCTCAGCATTGGGACACTGTGCAACTATGTGTCCCCACTGCCCGCAGGCATAACATCTGTATGGAGCCCTAGGCGTTCCCCGGTCTCTTGGTTTGGGCAGTCTAACATCATGATCCTCTTCTCCCTCAGTGCTCCGACTCTTTGTGGCCTCTGATGGGCCTTCAGCCTCTCTCTTTTTCCACCTGGGCCCTCCTGGTGGCCCAGTCACCAGAACTTTAGTGCTTGGAGCTGCTAGTTTAACCCGGGGTGCCTCTTCCTTAACTGGTCGGGTCAGCTCCCTTGCTGTCCTTCGCCTCTCTACCAGGACGACAACCTCGTCATAGGTGGAGGGTTCATTCTGGCTTACCCAGGCACGAAGGTCTGGTGGTAGTCCCCTCATGTATCGGTCGATGACCAGAACCACTAGTATCTCTTCCGGACTCCAGGACTCTGTTTGCAACCACTTTTGTGCGAGATGGATGAGATCATACAATTGGGACCGTGGGATTTTGTCTTTCTGGTACCTCCAACCATGATACTGCTGGGCCCGCACTGCTGTCGTTACCCCAGATCTGGCCAGGATCTCTGCTTTCAGCTGGGGGTAGTCTGCCACAGCCTCTTCAGGCAGATCATGGTAGGCCTTCTGGGCCGCCCCTCACAGGAATGGGGCAAGGATGCCAGACCACTGATCTCGAGGCCAGGCCTCCCGTAGGGCTGTCCTCTCAAAGGCCAAAAGGTATGCCTCTACATCATCCTCCCGTGTCATTTTCTGCAGCCAATGGCTGGCCCGTATGAGCCGAGTCCCATCATGGCCGCGATTCAGCTCTGTAAGGGACTTTACCTGGTTTACCAGTTCCCGCAGCATAGCTCGGTCTTGAGCAGCCTGGTCCATCAGCAGGCGATTGGTTTCTTGCTGCAGCCGCACTGCCTCCTGTTGGGCGGCTGCCTGGACACGGGTAGCCTCCTGCTGGGCCGCCGTAGCTTGTATCAGTGCCTGCACTACGTCATCCATTGTGGTGGGAAAAAATAAACCCTCTCTCCCTTTTTTTTTTAAAATGACTCTCCTTCTTCCACCGCACTGTGCACCCCAAGATCCCACTTCTGACACTAGTGTGACAAAGTTCCTCCTCTATCTTGGTGGGTCCTGCGCTTATTGGCGGATTTTCTTGCCTCAGAGATTCACCATGTGGGTTGGGGAACAGCCCAGAGACCTTCCCCTCTGGAAGCACCCACAGTCCAGGTGTCCTAATTAGCCTGCCTTCCTTAACTGGTTCTAGCAGGTTCCTGATTACTCTAGTGCAGCCCCTTCTCTAGTCACTCAGGGAACAGAAAACTACTCATCCAGTGACCAGTATATTTGCCCTCTACCAGACTCCTGTACCCCACTGGTCTGGGTCTGTCACAATATATAACTATATAGTATATCTTTTATTAAATATCAATTATATGCACAGGTAACCCTCATGCAAAAATATAATTATTGATAAAGGCATAATACTAAGATAATGAATTAATACAATTAAGAAAAGAAAAATATCAAAATGTTATATTACTACATGCAGTGTACGTATGGATCATATACTAATAGTATAGTGTATCAAAGTCTGATGATGAACAAAATTTCCCATATTTCACTATATTCCCCCATATAAAAGGTACCAGGTTCATGTTATATACAACATGTTTTCAATAATGAAATGTTGTTTGGTTTCAGAGAAAACTTTTTTGCAAGAGCAGAAAAATCTGTGTTCAGAAATTTGCTGTAAATTGAAGTGTAGGTGGGGGCTGCTTTATGTAACTCCCTCCTCACTTTCCCCACAGTTTGTACCAGCTATTAGGTTATCCCAAGGGCATGTCTTCACTGCAGTTGGACAGTTAGATTGCAGCACATGTAGGCATGCTAGAGCTAGCTTTGGTCTAGCTAGATCAGTAACAGTGATAGCTGTGGCAGCACAGGTGGCTGCACGGGCTAGCCCCGCCCACCAGCTCATGAGTCTAGGCACATATTCAAGAGGCCACTGCCTGTGCTGCTGTTGCAGCTTCCCCTTGACATGTCCCTGTAATATCTTCTCCACTGATCACACCTCCTTTTCTAGCTTTCCACCTGCCCCTCCAATTCACACCTATGTATTATTGTTGTTCTATTTTATTATTTGTATTATTGTAGCACTGCAGAGCCCAAGTCATGGACCAGGACCCCATTGTGCTAGGCCCTGTACAAACACAGGACAAAAAGACAATCCTTGCCCCAAAGAGTGCACAATCTAGGTATCTAACCTTTATCTCTTTTTAGACAACCAAGTAATACCATATTGTTGAAATTTAGATTACTTTGGCCCCTGCACGCGCATGTAACTTGTGCCACTCTTTACATCACCATAGACTATGTTTGTTAGACTATGGTCTCAAGCTTTTCGTTTTAATCATTTTCTAGAAATACAGAGCCCCAATTCTTGATTGACCTGCAGTCCCTTTGCCCTGCTCCAGTACCATTCCTGCCCTCCCTCCTCCCCTGCAGCCTCCTTTGCAGGAGATGGGGCGGGGATGATGGCAGCTCTGCACTCTGCTAACTCCAGGCTGGCGCAAGGCCCCTTGGTGGCCATAACCAGCCACTGCAGATTAAAGCAAACCCCAAGATGCTCTAGTCCAGGGGTTCTCAAACTGGGGGTCGGGATCCCTCAGAGGGTCGCAAGATTATTACATGGGGGGGGGTCATGAGCTGTCATCCTCCACCCCGAACCCCGCTTTGCATCCAGCATTTATAATGGTGTTAAATATATAAAAAGGTGTTTTTAATGTATAAGGGGGGTCGCTCCCAGAGGCTTGCTGTGTGAAAGGGGTCACCAGTACCAAAGTTTGAGACCGGCTGCTCTAGTCTGGGGCTGCATTGGCTCTAGATTCAGGGAGCCATAGCTGTTACCTTGTGCCTCCTGCCTTCTCATCCTTCCACCTCAGCTGCACCCAGATATGGGAATATTGGGTCCCACTGTGAATCTGGCCCAATGACTTTCATTTTTTTCCCAAAATCAAAAAATTGAGACAAACCTGCCAATAATTAGACTCTTTCTGAATCTATGAAAACACGACTCTTGCCAGCAGTGGGAATTTTCCCCCACAGCCTTCTTTATAAAGTGCAATATTGAGTTGACCAGCAATGTCAGGAGCATTCAGATTTATAAATGCTTTTCCACACAGTACTCCATGTCAGCAAATGGAGTGAACTTTCCCACCAGTTAGGTTATGGGATCACAGATGGCCCTTTTACAGTGAGAAATGGGGTCACAAGTAGACAGATAAGATAACATGGAAATTCATAGATTTATCGATCAGCACATGAAAAGCATCCTGCAGAAATGGGCCAAAAGGGCTTGAGAGGCAGACAAAGCAAATAATTCCACTCATTCCTTCAAGACAAAATGTAAATCACTGCAGACATTTCGCCAAACATGGAAAGTTTTCCAAAAATATTTCAGGTTAACAGTGTTGCAGAGTTCTCTGCAGTCCTTGACGCTCACCCAGCTGACATTTTAAGCTGCCACTGTGAATTATTGCTCTTTGCAAACTTCATTCTCCAGGAAGTGCTGCCTTGAACTTCTATAATCCTCCAACTCCAAATTTGCTTACATATTTATTACAACCCTAAAAAAAGGAGGCCAATAAACAACTCTGTGGAGCGATAGCCCTGCAAAGAGAATGCACACACTTGTGTGAAGCGACAATAAAAAAGAAGGCTCCCTCAGCTGATTTTTAAAAAGCCTTTTTAAACATGATACAGGGCAAAATCTAATAAGCCTAATGCATGTAACTTGATTCAGCAAATGGGCTAGATGGGGATGAGGCATGGCCAAAACACTAGGGAGGATGTTGATTCAGTTCTGCTGGGAGGGTTCCTCTGGAGCCTTGGCTATAAGTCAAAGCTGCTCCACTTTGACAGAACACTCAAGGCTTAGGACTGATTCTTACCACACGTACACCTTTGTGTAGCTCCATTGACCTCATTGGAGTTACTCTGATTTACACCAATGTGAGTGAGATCAAAATCAGGCCCCAAGACTAGAAATCCACCATCCTATAGCCAATGCCAACTAATCTCATAATCAAGCAAACACTTTTGATCCCACCAATCGGAAACTCTTCTAGGAAATAAATTCCACAGCTGTACTCTGCATGCTCATCTTATCGGTCAAGTTAGTTTTTATATCTCACAAGCCTGTGTGCGTGACATTTGGGTGCAGCCTTTTCACACTAGATGATCAAGAAGCTCTGTAATAAATGGCTTTTAAATTGTAGTGGGTGAGAAGATAAAGTGGATGTGAGGGAAGCCTGAACCAAACCACTATCATTTATTGTTATGATTTATTATTTGTAGGATGGGAGTGCCCTAGAGAACACAACCAAGATCTGCCATTACACTAGGTGCTCTATGTACATGAGTCTCTCTCGGCCATGAAAACTTACAATATAAATAGACCAGACAGACAAAGGATTGGAGGCAGTATTATCATCCCCATTTTACAGACAGGGAATTAAAGCACTGAGAAATTTAAACCATAGCCATGTAATGAGCTCCATGTGGAGTTTGCTGGAGGATCCGGGGCCAACTGACTTGTGCAAGATCATACAGAAAGTCTGTGACAGAGTCAGGCATAGAAACCAGATCGCATGAGTCCCAGCTTAACTTAACTTCCCTCCTCTCTTCTTACTATTATGAATGCAAAGGTTAAAACCTCTCTGCAGTATCCCATCAGAGTAACTGGGCTGGGCACTTGAGAATTCTGCCTGGGAAAACTGGTAAGGAATTCTCTGCCCAAAACATATTACAATGTTAGAAAAGCAGCTGATTTTCAGTTTGACAGTATCAGGGCCTGTTAAAAGGGGTGAGAGTGACGACAAAGTTGATATTTTTCCCCTTTACTTGAATCAATTCTGAATGAAAGAATCTTCCTCTGGGGATTTTGAAAGCTTCCCTTATTCCTCTGAAGTGTCTAAATTCTTAAACTGTCTCTGAAGGCTCATCAAAAAAAAAAAATCCTCTCACTCTTTAAATGTCACTTTTGCAAGAATAGGTCTCAGGGAATGTGCTGTGAGGTGGCATAGAAAACAAAAGTGCAGATATCCAGTGATCAAAGAATTCACATCTTCCCAGATGTTGCCCATGCTACACAAGCCAGCTGGCAACAACCCTTATCCTTGAAATCTGACTTGGTTGAAATGGAGGTAGATTCAGCAATGTTATTTCCAGCTGACCCTCACTTCATCTGAAAAGACCAGATGATTTTTTTAATGATTTTGATTACAGCAGGCATTGTCTTTGTTATTATTATTTCACATGGAAGATGTCTGTAAGCCTGAGAGTGACCACCCAGGAACAGAGCTTCTCAGAAATCTCACAAAAGTGAGAGTTTAATTCCTTTGTGCCACTCTGAGCGGATGCTAAAATCTGGCCCATGATGTGTATTATTCTGCTATAGCACTTTGTGACTGTAATAATAATACCTAACTCTTATATAGTGCTGTATTTGATCGTTGATGTATTATTTTAAAACTCACTGTGGAAAGGAGCTTTGATCATTTTCTATATATTTTTGCTAATATTTGTGTAATACCAAGCTCTTATACAGTGCTTTTCATCAGTAGATCTTAAAGTGCTTCACACAGGAAGTCAGTATCTTTATCGCTATTTTACAGTTGGGGAAACTGAGGTAGACTAAAGTGCTAAAACAGTGAAGTTTAACTACTTTCTTTCTTTTCTACTTTCTTTCTCCCCTCATTTGTAACATTTGGAAGCCAGTCTTTATTAGGTAGCTGTTGGGGTACAGAAAAAGTCCATTAGTCCGTCCATTAGTCCTTCAGTCATGGAAGATAGGGCCATCAATGACAATTAGGCAAAATGGTCAGGGATATAGCACCCTGCTCTGGGTGTCCCTAGCCTCTGATTGCCAGAAGCTGGGAGTAGAGGACAGAAGATGGATCACTTAATGCTTATCTGTTCTGTTCATTCCCTTTGAAGCATCTGGCATTGGCCACTGTCAGAAGACAGGATATTGGGCTAGATGGACCTTTGATCTTACCCAGTATGGCCGTTCTTATGTTCTTAACTCATGACAATCATCCTTCAGGAAGGGAAAAAGATGAGTGCCCGGCCATCTAAACAGTGGAGTCACATTGTTTGTGGTGTGGACCTGGTCCAAAGCCCATTGAAGTAAATGGAAAGTCTACTATTGATTTCAGTCACTTTTGGATCAGGTCCACGTCCAGACAAGAGAATGGCAATATTTAAAGCTCTTGACATATAGCAGAAGGCAGCAACTCCAGCAACATGTTAGGGACACAAAACAAAGCTTGGTTGCCCGGGCCATTGTTTAATAAGGGAAACCCCCCAACCCAGCAGCAGATAGATAAGTCAGAGCTGAATGGTGGCATCTCCTGTGATGTGATGCAGACTAACAAGCCAGCCCAAGGAATAGAAAGGACAGTGCAGAGGGAGAAGCTGGAAACCTGCCCAAATCAGATCATTGTGCTCATTAAGGTAAACATGCAATGGACACACCTGAGTCAGTGCCCCACATGGTCAGCTGTCACAAAACACATAACAGAGGGACAGAAAAAGAAAACCAGTCCTCATTTTACTCTTCCCTCCTGCTCCCATGTGGCTTCTGATTCTCTGATTCCAGCCACTGCTCTGCCAGTCTCCTTTCTCCACTTCTTTCCTTTCCCCTTGCACCCTTGTGTTCTTTCCCTTCTGCTTGGGCAGAGTCTCTTTCCTTTTACAGCAACTTTGTCTTTGCTGAGTCCTCATTTCTCTTAACCCCCAGTGCTCCACTCATCCTTTCACCACTCAGGCCTCTAGTCGCCCATGCTACGTTCTCCTGTCCCACTACTTACCTAGATGGAGGAACTTTCTAACAATGAGGAACAATATAATGAATCTTAACTGACCTAACATCAACATCCTGGAACATTAGAGCCACCAAAAACATAATAGGGTCCTGTTTTACCGTCTTAGAAAGATCTGATCCTTGGGGCATTAGATGGCTCAGTAGATAGATAATAGGATGCAGAGCCATTCACTTGGGTGACTTCAAATGTCAGCCAAGACAAAAGATAATGAAAGTCGTTACCATCTGTTATGATCTGTGAAAGTGAAATGAATTATATTAAAGAAATAGAATGAATTAAAGAATGCTGTATGTACCTGTAAGTAGAAATGAGAAATGCTGCAATCCAGGTGTCAGGAAAGCAGACATTAACTGCTTAATGAATTGCTCCACTTAAGGGCGATTGGTGAAGCATAAAAAAAATAAAACATAAAAAAAAATTGGCAATAATTAGCAGCACCCTTATCAGCCATTTCAACAAAAAGATCAAGGACTGAAGAGGCCACAGGAACTAATGTTCACAACTAATTTCACAAACACTTAATTCACTTCAAAAGTGATTTACAAGGATTTTTTTATAAGTATGTTTCAAATTGACAAACTGTAAATGAAAAATGCACTTTAACCACTTTTTCTGATACTGTTTGTTTACATTTATTTACATATATGGGGAAAGAAGTCATGTTTTACATAAGTGAAATACTGTTAGCTTTACAAAGCAAGTCCTGATACTGAGATCACTCCAGTTTTATAGCCATATAACTCCACTAACTTCAACTGAGCTTCTCACAATTTACGCTGGGTGTAATGAAGAGGCGAATCAGGGCCTCAGGTTGCATTGTCAAGCTTTTTGCTTGTTATCTGCAGTGTTAACAATAAGGTCTTTGTGTCTGATTGTGATACGTGTTCTTGGCTGTGGAAGGAGCAAAGTTGTTCCACAAATCTACAGTGATTCTAAAACATGTGACGTATGTGCAGTAAACTGTGGCTTTTTAGCAAGAACAATCAAACAGTGCATGAATGTATGACCATCCAAATGCCTTAAATCAGTTCCAAGTGAATCAGGACGTATTTGGTTTGCTCCTTTAAACTAGATTTTTCTCTATATTGTAGATGTTCTGGTGCGAGATAAAGAAGGGGACCGGCTTGGATGCTTATTCCAGTAGTTAAATGATGTAGAAGTCATAGGCACCGACTATGACTATAGGCAGGGATTTGGGGAGCGGTCCAATAGGGGCAGGGAAGGGTGGAGTTAGGGTGGGGACTTTGGGGCTAGGATGGAGTCGGTGTGGGGGCGGGGCCAGGGGCGTGAGCACCCACCGGTGCAGAAAAAAGTTGGCACCTGTGGTAGAAGTGTTTGTGTTGGAAATCCCATAAAAACACTGATTAGAAGTTTTGTTTCCTTGTGGAGGATTTTAGCCTATTGTTTTAATCTTTTTGGACTAAGTGTTTTTATTGAGTCACATGAACAGAGTAACACACATATAAGTAAAGCAAATAAGACTGCCACAGCTAGCCATAATCTCAAGATATGCACATGGGGCTTGATGTGATAGAAAGTTCACTCAGTGATGGAAGGGTTACCTGGAGGGGAGGGACATGATGGGGCAACATACCTGCAGCTTCTGCTCTACCAAGGATCCTGCATGTAGTCTGTGCAGCCCCAGACGTAGGTTGTACTTGCTAAGAAGGGGATCTGGCCAGTGCAACTGAGAGATGAATAGATACAGCTCATGCCACGGCAGACTCCATCAGTGGGGCTTCTAATCAAAGCTGCCATCCCTGATAGAACCCCCCATGAGATGATGACCAGATGTCCTCCCACAGGAGTGAGTCTGCCATGATGGGGACCTCCATCCATTCTACGGAGAAGACCTAAAAAACATGCAGAGACATGTGCAGTGAAACTTATAAATCTACATTGGGCCAACTTCTGATCTCAACTCCACTCAAATCAAGGCAGCTGGGGGGAGAGAGGAAGAGAACAGATGGGATGAGCAGATGAAACAAAGCACGAAAGGAGACAGCATGATTCACTTATTCTTAACTGTCTAATGTAATACACACATTTCCCATGTATGCAACATTTGTAGTGACCACAAAGATGTTAAGAGATATTGAATGGGAGGGTAGGAGACCATGAAACAGTGTCTCCCTGGCCCTGATTCAGGAAAGCACTTAAGCATGTGATTTGTGTTAAATGGAACTTAATGTGCTTACGTGCTTTCCTAAATAGAGATGCTTTCCGTAACTGATGTATCTATTAAGACAAGTTCCACATTATAAGGACAGTGTTTGAGAACTCCTAGTGTACTTAGCAGAGGTTATGTGGACAGGGATATTGTATACAGATAGCCAGTTGATTTTTAAAACCTGCTCCTAGCATCATTTTATTACCCTCCAATATGAAAAGAGGGATTTGTTTATACCTTCTGGGCATGATTCACTACTGCATTACTCCAGTTTTATGCTGATGTGACTTTATTGAAATCAATGGAGTTACACTCACAGCCAACTGAAGTAAATCGGTATAAGAAACTACATAGAATATCAGACACAAAAAATAAGGAAAATAAGGTTGCAAAGTCAAGCACTCAAGTTAGAAAATGCCAGATTAAAGTTGCCCATGCAACCTTTATTCTGCACCTCTATGGGTATTCATTGTGATACAGTCTTTAATTATGTGATCACATGCTATTTTTTTCACAGGACCCTGCTTCATTTGGTGCATAGAATGAACGGTGCTCACTTAATGAGCAGCGATTCAGTATTTTATTCAGAGTATAGCCTTATTTACTGCACACTATTAAAATGCTACTGTAAAGGTAAAAAAGCCTATGAGGAAGTAATCTATGGTGATCATCACTGTAGTATCTCAGTGCTTCACAAACACTAATTAATTTATCTTCACAACCCCCTGTGAGATGAGGAGATGGTATTATCCCCATTAAATATGGGTACCCAATATGAGACAGCAAAGAGCTGATTTTACAGAGTACTTATCATTTTATAGTACTTGATATGTTCAAAGCATAGCGCCCATTGATTTTTGTTTGCAGCTGTGAGCACTCAGCACATTGGCAAATCAGACCCAAGGTATCAAGGCACACAAAAAATGAGGAGCAAACAGCTGGTGACCACCTGTGAAAAGTTTGGTTTAAGTTACTTGCCTGGCAATACATATGGACTCTGTGGCAGAGACAGGGATAGAATCCAATTCTCCAGGGCAGCATTCAACTGCCTTAACCATCAGACTCTCCTTTCTGTTCCTGCAAACCCTTGCCTCCTTCACTACACACCTTCCAGCTTCTGCAACAAATGAGGCAGGGGTCAGAGTAACAGATAGCAGTATTTGCTTGTCATCTTGTATGTGGACCAGCACCAGAAGGGATGAGACAATGGGTTTCACAGATGTTTGATGACAGCAAGGGGATGTTAACAGTAGTGTAGCTAGGGGGGGAACGAGGGAGCAGCCGTTCCCCTGCCGAGCACAAGTGGCGCCTTTTTAATTTTACTCACCCGGAAGCCGGGGGAGAAAAGGCACCACCCCCTGCAGTGCTTTTACTGACAGGGCGGCGCTCCGGGTCTTCGGCGGCACTTCGGTGGCGGGACCTTCACTCGCTCCAGGTGTCTTCGGCGGCACCGAAGACCTGCAGAGCGAGTGAAGGTCCCGCCACCGAGGTGCCGCCGAAGGCCCAGAGCGCCGCCCTGTGAGTAAAAGCGCTGCAGCGGGTGGTGCCTTTTCTCCCCCGGCTTCCGGGTGAGTAAA